>NW_022111361.1:4712387-4720066 GCF_000313985.2 Echinops telfairi | reverse complement strand
CGTGTGTCCTGAGTGTACTCCTGCTCCGGTCTAACCTGAAGTGGAAGCCCGCCCCCTAGCCCCCAGGGGGATGCACAACAGAAACCGTGGGAGAAGGAAGACAGCGCCTGGTGAAAGATATGATAATAATTTATAATTTATCAAGAGGTCACAAGGGGCCGAGGGGAGAGCAAGGGTAAAAAGCAGAGCCAATACCAAGGGCTCAAACAATATAAATGTCTAGGAAATAATGATGGCACCATATGTATAAATATGCTCGATACAATCGATGTATGGATTGTTATGAGAACTGTAAGAGCCCCCAATAAAATGATCTTTTAAAATAAATAAATGCACGAAAACTGAAGAAAAAACATTAGCGAGCAGGGCCCATTATAATTCATCAGTCCAATCCCATTTTCTCTAAGGGTCCTATATCCAGGGACCCGCTGACCTAACAGCACTTACACCCTTTTAGTCCTCAGCATTCATGACCAAAAGGCACGCATCCTACAAGACCTCATTGCTCTTCCTGCAGTCAGGGGTGGGCGTGTTAGTGGCCCCTCCCCGACCCCGTTACACCTTTAGACTTTCAGTGTGGCCTCCTTGGAATAACCCCCAACCCATTCAGATGAGGTGCCAAGCGCTGCCCCGAGTCAGAAATCTATAATCCGTATTCCTCGGGGACTTGGTGGCTTTGCTCCCATTGCTGGTCTCTTGCACTTCCCTCTTTGGCCCCACTGTGGGTTTTTTGTGTTGGGGGTGTGTGTTTAAATTGCTCTCAGCCATCTTCTCTCCTGTTCACAAAGTTAGGTCATCCACAGCTCAAATATTTTTAGCTCAATTTCAGTGTCACCAACTTCTTTAAAAGGTCATGTTTGTATATATATATATATATATATATATATATATATATATATATAATCACTGAGAGCCTTCTTTAATGCACTTCACTGAACAAAATGATTTCTATTAAATAATCCCATGAAATATATTGATCTTTGTCTCATCTTTGTTCTCTTGGAAAAACACCTCCAGTTGAAAAACAATGTCGGCATGTAAATTCTGTGTCAACAAAATGTTGCATCCACAAAACGCTATTTGAAATTTCCTGAATGAAAAAAATCATTCTTTTGGAAACTCCAATGTAAAGATCCACGTGTTACTGAAGTATGCGTGCTTTCAAAGCACACGTACATCAATGATAAAGCAAATGAAAAACTAATCCACGGTGTCTCTCAGGAGGTATATCTCTTCTAATCAGGATTTAGGCCAAAAGTTGACCTACTTAGTAATTTCCCAAGAAGAAATTTTAAAGTGAGGTTTGATTTTAGACATGGAAGCTCAGATTATTCTGTATAAAGTCATCTATAATGTCAAAGAATGGAATTATTCACACTAAAGTTTGTTATGTCAAATAGTGTGATAAATATAGTAATCATTCCTTTTCATGGTATTAAAGTATGGCTATGGGATACTGACGCTTCACAGCACTTCCAAGTCTGTCTAGAACCAGGAACGCTTTCAAGTGCACCACCATATTTGAGGTAACAAGATGAAACAACTGACAAACAGGTATAGATGTAGAAAACAAATCAGCCTGGGAATAAACTTAGAATTCCAAATCCATCTGTGAGAAGCCAATGCTTTCTGTTCTCCGAGGAAGACCGATCTCACGGACATGAGACCCATTCTGACTCATCGTTCTTGTGCTAGCCAAGTGCAAATTGGACTCCAAATTCTCTAAGTAGTCAATGTGGTGGGAAATGCTATCAAGGACGTGTTTTACAATAGGGTCTGATTGCTAACCACACTAACAACCTTCTAGGAGGGACGAGGACATTTCTTGAGGGTAGTTCCACGGATGACTAAAAGACGGACAAGCAGAGATGGCGGAAGAGAGAGAACACCTGGGAGAAGCTGGCCCAGCAGCAGGAAGCTTGGACGAGACAAAGAGCTTCCTGCAGGGCTGACAGAGAAAGCCTTCCCCGGGAGCCAGCTCCCCCAATTGGGACTTCTAGCCTCCTAACGTGTCTGAGAGGAGGCTTCTGTTTGGTAAAGCCACGCCTGTGGGAGCTGTGTTATGCAACACTAGACAACTAACAGGATGACTCAATACAGTGGGAAGATGACTCCTTTGAAAAGAACACTGTAGTAAAGAGATTTGCAAAGAATTGCAATAAGGTAAAAGTTCTACTGTACAGAGCCGCTATGATCGGCCTCAGGGAGATGCCAAGGTTTTGTTTTGTTCCGTTTTGATTTTTATTAGTTCATGCCAAAGACACATTTTTTAAAGATATTCCTTTTGAGAGAACTCTCTGTAAATAATGTTTTAATTAGATTCGACATAATGATCAAACAGGAATCAGTTCAACATTGCATTTTTGAAAGCTGGTCTTTGAAGTTCACTTATTCAATGTTGCCTGTGAAGTATATTTACAACTTAATCCACTGCCATCTCCTGGATTTGGACCCAGAGAATACAACTGGCCCCTAGGGGGTTCCAAGATGGAAACATTTTATGGGCGTAGAAAACCTCATCTTTAAAAAAAAAACACAAATAAAAAACCTCATCTTTCTCTCTCAGATCAGCTGGCGGTTTCGAACCACGGACTTTGCAGTTAGTGGCCTAAGGTGTAACCCGCTATCCACCAAGACTCCTCAGGTAAATATAAAGAGAACAAAACCAAAACTCACGGCATTGAGTCAATGCTGACTCATAGCGACCCTATAGGACAGGGTAGAACGGCCCCTGTAGGTTTCCAAGACTGAACTCTTTCCTGGAGTAGAAAGCTTCCTCTTTCTCCCACGGAGCAGCTAGTGGCTTCGAACAGCTGACCTTGCAGTTACCAGCTCAAAGCAAAACCTCTATCCACCAGGGCTCCTCGGGTCAACATAGTAAACATAGCCATGAAATTTAGTACTCAGCCAATCTAGTATAAAAATAAAGTTCATTCACACTAGAAGCAGAACCATAAAATACCCAGATGTAAATTTGGCAAGAAAAGCAACAACATTTTGATGAGATTGGACTAATTGAAAATACATGTCGTTCCACAATGTGAAGAACTTGATTGCTCTCCAGCTGAATAAGGACATTTGATACAATTCCAGTTAGAATTGCAACATATCTCTCCCACCACCACCACCACCACCCCTCCTGGAAGCTGATAAATTGATGATAGTAAAATGTGTCTGGAGAAGTGAATGCATATGAATATAAATATCAAGAATATTTTGATACAGAAAAAAATAAGAAATTTGATCAGTCATATATGAGATCATATGAAAATCAGTGGGATTTGCGCAGGAAAATAGAAAAATTAAGGAAGCTCACAATACAAGTCTCTCTCTCTCTCTCTGTATATATATATATATATATATATACAGAGAGAGAGAGAGAGAGAGAGAGAGAGACCTGGAAGGTTGGGCCAAGGAATTTTTTTCCCCCATCACAACAAAGCACCTGCTCATTCTTCAAGGGCAGCACGATTGGAAAACCTTACCCCACCATATATACACATACACACACACACACACACAAGAGTAAGTCAAAAAGTAGCGGCACGATATCATGAAGCCTTTAATAAAATATCAAAAGGTGGTGCTATTGTTTCTTGACATGGTCTCCACAAAGATTTATACACATTTGCAATCTGTAAATTACATCAAGTCAAAAATACAGTTCTGGCATCTTTGAGGGAATCAGACTGTGTTCATTTTAAGTGTCCTTTGAATGTGGGGAACAAAAATCAGTCTGAACGTGCAAGGGCCAGGCTGGAAGGGGGGTGGGGGTGGGGTAAGATTTTCCAGCTGTGCTGCCCTGGAAGAATGAGCAGGTGCTTTGTTGTGATGGGGGGAAAAATTCCTTGGCCCAACCTTCCAGGCCTTTTTCACACCAACCCAGCTTCCTTCCCATTTTCTGGAAAAAGACTTCATAATGGGCTCCCTTGACCATCCTGTGTTTGTTGGAAAAATAACTGTCAGGATTGCCCTTGGCATCCCAGCAAATGGTTACCCTAACTCTCTGAGTTGACCTCTCTGCCTTGAGTTCATCTTTGCGGTCATACCTCAACACGTTTGCTTCATCTAACAACTGATGCTTTATGTAAGGCAGCACTCCTATAAAATTGTTGTAAGGTTTTAATGTTTTGGGAAGACATCCACTTAAATTTTGTCAAAATGTTACATTAGGCCTGATCTGTACATTGTTTTGTTTGTCTCCATTGTGGTAGTTACATAATCTCCTGTCAACTCGAGGATACTAAGAGTGAAGGGGCAGGGGGAGTTTAGCCTGGCAATCAGATTGCAGCCTGATGACCTCATTTGGAGGCATGATAAATAGCTCACTGGAGGCTGGACCTACACTCTCTCTGCCTTCCCTTTCCTGCTGTTGAGACACTCAGAGAGCTTGTGGAGCTGTGTGGAGATGCTTCCACTAACACTGCATCCACAAGACTTTGCATCCACTGGCCTGTGATCCTCCTGCATTTGGCATCATTGCATGTGTTATGTGAGCCTGAAGAGAAAAAGAGGAATTTATAGACTAGTATTGGATATATGGGCTAATATCCGACTTATGGACTTGATCCAGGCTGGGATGTTTTCTCAGTTGGCAACTGCTCTATGATATAAAGCTCTCTCACACAGAAATGAACGTCCTTGGGTTTGTTTTTCTAGTCAACTGGGACCAACACATCCACCATGGCACAGAAGTACCCCTCTTTTTGAAGGTGCACTAAGGAGACGAACATGAGTGTATGACCGAGGGGTTTATCTGTAGCCAGTCTCTGGTCACACAGGCACCTTGAAACTCACATTTTGTTGGGAATAAAGTCATGCATGTACAAGCTGGAACCCTAGTAGTACTTCGTTTCGACTTACCCTCATCTACTTACAGATTTAGTATCGGAGCTTTCAGAGCCAGTGCAGAAATGACAGCACAGTCAATAAGTGCCTTTCTGCGCATTACAGAAAGCGAGGCACAACAGTGATGTAGCTGACAGGTTCAGCTACATAAAACCTATACAGTCCTATTCAACACCATATACTCTATGCAAAATCGAATGACAAATGATAGACCGGAAGAAGAAGAAACTGCATCATGTGTAACAGACAGTCAAATAAGCAAATAAGCAGTCTTACTAAGCAAGGGCTTCTATATATGAAAAAACATTCACACGGGAATTAGGGAAAGCCAACTAACTAAACACTCATATAGCAATGATGAACAATCCCCAAGTCCTAGTGCGTAAGATAAGTCTGTCACAGTCATGGAATGTCGAGCATTCTATGTGTGGAGGGCGGCTCCACACGAGCGCGCAGAAACCCAGGACGACGGAAGCCTCTCCATGAAAGAGCCGCGCTATCTAGAAGTCATGGCCTCCTCCGCCACTGGAGGGCCAAGGGAAAGTGCCAGATCACCCCCTGCAGAAGGTCCATCCTTAGACCTGGAAGTGACAGGATGCTTGATCAGGACGAGAAACAGGCTGAGGAGCGCTGGTGGCATGATGGCTCATTGCTTGGCTGCTAATGGGAAGGCGGATGCTTGGACCCTACCAGCAGCTCTCCGGGAGAAAAGCTCTGGCAATCTATTCCTGTTCTCTGTACAACTGCCAAGAACTGTGAAGGGTCTGAGATTTTATCTTCCTTGCAAGCGCACTGCCAGTTTCACGGAGACGATTATAACGCATGAGACCGGGGGATCAAAGCAAGCAGAACAGGCCAGAAGGCTGGTGTCCGCTCTCCTTGTTCTCAAGTGCCCTGGGGTCGGCGTGGAGGGGCTCTGATGGGTGGCTGTGCACCCAGTGGGCTGTGCTAGAGGAAAGGAACCCTGAGCTTAGGGAGCCTGGACCTGTGGAAAAGAGCAGAAAGTATGGCTACCCATTTTTCCTGAAGGGAAACACTATCTTCCGCGACCACTCATTAGCATGCTTGAAAAAAATGGGGCGTTGAGCAGCAGAGATGAAACTGACCTGCGGAGAATTAGCTTCTAACGACTCCGTTAATCCTCATGTCGTACACGGCTTCCTAGGGTTTGCCGTCTGTAAAATGGAGGTGACAGATGCGTGCTTAATGTAAACCCACCCTTGCCAGTCATCTTAATCATATAATGCCATGACAAACGTCACCCTAGATCAGCTCAATGGCCCACGGGGTCAACTTTCTTTGCAGGCAGCAACAAAACTGTCTGCGTGAGAAAGTTTGGCGGTTATTCCCACGGTCATCCCACTCATCTTGTGTCCACAGATTCAAGTCCAAGTTCAAACTAGCCCTAATCTTCTTGCCTGGGCATCACCTGGTGCCTGGGCCTTCTGATACCCAGTGCCATTGAGTTGATTTAGACTCACAGCGACCCAATAGGACAGGGTAGGATCGGTCCTGTGGGTCTTTGAGATGGAACGCTTTACAGGAGTAGAAAGCCTCATCTTTCTCCCATGGGGCGGCTGATGGCTTCAAAGTGCTGGCCTTCTGGTTAGCAGCCCAATGCATAACGACTATGCCACCAGGGCTGCTCTTGGCCTTCTAAAGGCTTGCTCTAATACGCCTTAGTCCACCGCTCATTTCAGCATCTCCCTCACGCTTACTAGATGCCAATCTTCGTGTGGATCACGGTTCGGAGCATGCATGCTCTTTGGACTCAGAGAAATGCAGTGGGCTGGCAAACTGCTTTTGCTACCCTTAGCTGTAGGGTCTTCAGCAAATGTCTTCATTTCCTGGTGTTCAAAGGAGGAGGTTAAACCGTGCTAAACTGAGAACGCGTTGGACAAACTACAGTGTGCCTCTATCTCTCCGAATGAGACTGGCAGCTATTACAAGACACCTACCTGTTAGAGTGGCCAGGCAAGGGATAATTTAGACAGCCTTTGTTGTTGAGCTGCATGCCTTAAACCACCCTTAAGCGTACAGTAGAATTGTCATTCATTGTCACCTGGGTCCCTGACAGCAGCTGTGTGGGAAAGAGTGGCTCCCCTCTCTCAGGAGGTGGTGTGGCCCTTTGGTTATTAGTGTCGCAGCTACAAGGACAGCACAGCGTCTTCGGAACCGGCACAACAGAAAGTGACAAATGCCGAACTTCTCGCTGTCTCTGAAGCTTCTGTCTGACAGCCTCGCTCATTACGCATGGCCACCAAAACCTGGCCTACCCACAGGGTGTAGCCTGTGTGTGGCTGCATTCTTTTGTGTGGTTTTATGGCTAAGTATCCCTGCTTAGCGAGACACGCCTTCGATTTTGAACGACTCACTTGATGTACTCACCGCTGTAGAGTTTGTTAGCTGTACAGTTCAGACGACGTGGATCTGCTAACAATGCATAAGGCTCCGAACTGTCTAGCACCTTCCTACTAACCCGAAACCGGAAATGAAGGGGGCTCTTTAATTTTACAAGTCCGCAGTGGCCCCCGCATTTGGCCGTGGGGATTCTTGCGGTCAAGAGGGGCTGGGGCTGACCACAGCACCGTGAGCGAAGGCATCAATTTCCTTTTCCAGGCCCAGGGACCAGCCCCCAAATCTGCATGCAGTCAGACTCCGATGCTCCTGAGAACGTGTGGGGAGAAGTCAGACACTTGCTGCCAGACTGCTGTCTCATCCCACAGCAGGGCTGGGCCTGCTCCCTGCTGCTGGGGACAATGGCCTACTTCTCTCTGAAGCTTTGGGACCATTAGCTTGGTTCCTCTAGGTGGGGTTTGCACCCTACTGAT
>NW_022111361.1:4684144-4712194 GCF_000313985.2 Echinops telfairi | reverse complement strand
CTCTGACCCTGAGCTCCTTGCCGCTCTCTCCCTGGTTACTCCCCTCTCCCTTGTTCCCTTTCCCTCCTTCCCTTCCCCCTCTCTCCACGTGGACCATCAAGCTGGGCTGAGGTGAGCAATGATGCTATGTATCATGCCTGACTGTATTATTGTATTATCTCTCATGCTCTCGATGACTTTAATATAATACTTATATATCTCAACCGTACAATTGTGCATTACTGAACCCAGAAGTAGTATTACTGAACCAGTGAGTTCTAGTACCGGGTGGGGCTGGCACCTCACCCCCCAGAGACAATTTTATTTAATACTACAAGAACGAATGTGCCGGGTCCTTTGACGCCAGGACAGCTGGCATACAACCGGAAGGAATCCCTTCTAAGGAGTCGTTAATCACGCAGATGAGAACAGCTGAAACAAACTGGGTCCTCGTGGAGCACTTACATATCAGACAGGGGAAATCAACCGAGCATCCAACTCGTGTATCTTGGGGGTTCCCCTCTTTGTAAGCAGGCTGAGTCCGGGCCTATCTTCCCTCTTAATGCCACAGTCTTTACTCTGAGGGGGAAAATGTGTGTGTGTGTGTGTGTGTAAATATATATAGAGAGCATTTATATCTGCATTATCAGATCATTTATCTACTAGCTCATTGATCGTCATTATCCTGCATACAACATTCTGGTATTCTGGTTGTGTGAGCTCATCTATTTAGCTTTTCAGGAAATTACCTCTTAATCTCATTTTATTAATACAAATAGGAGTGGGCTGGTTCTTTCTCTCTCACCAGACAGAAAGCGTGGCGTGGGTCCCTGCTGCGCAGCTGCTGACATCTTGGAGGACTCGGAGGAGACACAGAGAGGGTAACTGCTGAGCTCGGCCATCTTCCTTATGTAGCAGATTATTATCTCTACCCCAGTAAGACAATAGTTAAATAGAGTATAAAGGGAGCTCAGGATTGCCACCAACAAACTTTAGAGGGCAACGGAGAAGAAGTAATCAGGACACCATCCCGGCTGGTTTTAAAGTGTATCAGAAAATTTAGTAACAATGAGCCCTGGCGGCAAAGCGGTTACGTCTTGGGCTACTAACTGAAAGGTCAGTCGTTCGAAACCACCAGTCAATCCACAGGAGAAAGATGGGGCTTCCCACTCCTGTAAAAGGCTCCAGTCTCACAAACTCAGCGGGACAGTTCTGCCCGGTCCTGTAGGGTCATAGGGGTCGGCATCGACTTGAGGGCAGGGAGGTCCAGGGTTGCCATGAGTTACAACTGACTCGAGGTCGTGTGTGAGAGCCCTTCGCCACATCTGGGAACCATGAGTTAAAACCAGGCAATCCCTGGCGACTGCACGTGTGTCAGAAGAGAACTGTGTGCCACGGGGTTTTTCACAGCTGCTGGTTCTAAAGTAAACTCGCCAGACTTTTCTTCTGAGGCACTTCCTGGCAAACGCAAACCTCCCACCTGTCCATCAGCTGGCAAGCATGGTAAGTGTCTGCACCACCCAGGAGAGCCGAGGAGGGGAGGGCAGCTGGAGGGGCTGGCCTGATTACTAACTACATAGACATTATTAGAAAGGTAAGAACATTTAAAGAACAACTAAAATGTTCCCTTCCCATACTAAGGAACCCTGGTGGTGCAGTGCTTACGGATTAAACCAGAACTCTCTACACATTTTCACTGGGCCTGCGGGTTGGAGGGGTAGGGGGAGAGGGGTGGTGTGAGACCAGGTACTCACTCCCAATCTTACATCTGGAAGAAAAAAAAAAAGGATCTGCCCGAATGGCTCTGCGAGAGCTCAACTTGAAATAAAACCTGTGTGGATCACCCCAGTCCTATGGCCTGAGTTGGTTGGGTCAAGCTAACAACAGCTCATGATAATCTGCATTGTGATAGTTACATAATTTCAAGTCAACTTGATAAGTAAGAAGGAAGGGGTGGAGTCTAGCCTGTCAGTCAGGTCACAGTTTGGTCATCTCTCCTTGTGGGCATGGCCTTCTCATGAGGATTCTGGGAATTCCTCTTTTCCTCCCTGGAGGCGGGACACACACTCTCTCTGCCATACATTCCTCTTGAAGAGCCACATGGAGCCACGCTGATGGCAGCCAGAGTCCTGGAGATGCTTCCACCACCACTGGATCCACAAGATCTTCCACCCCCAGGCCTGTGATCTTCCAGCACTCGGCATCATTGCATGCATTGCTTGAGTCTGAAGAAGAATTTATAGACTAGTATCAGACATATGGGCTAATAACAGATGTATGGACTTGATCTGGACTGGGCTGGGATGTTTTCTTAATATACAATTAATCTTCGATATGAAACTAACTCTCTCCTACACACATATGAGTGTCTCGGGATTTGTTCCTCTAGTCTACCAGACTAACACATGCATTTTAAAGGAGTAGGAAATGTGTAGCCACCAAATGAACAGCTCTTGAATGGCGTGGACTTTCAAGTAACAGTGAATCGCTGACTACGGAATGTACAACGCATTAGTTTGTTTCTCTTTCCTCTCAGTTTCTCTCCCCATATGAAGATGGCGCAGGTTCCTGATGAGCGAAGAAGAAAGCGAGAGGATATTTCGACGTGCCTCAGGTTCTCCGTGTTTTGCCAGCTTCGTTTCCAGGCTCTCATTCTACACAGGCTTTTCTTTTCCAACGTGAGAGCCTGTGGGGTGTGCAGATCCATGGACCTGCCCCAGCACTGAGCTCAGGCGCTTACGTCGGAAAGGAACTGAGGATGGACGAAAAGGGCGCCCAGGACCATGCTACACTCAGCAGCTGTGTGCCCACTGGGTGCACACTCCTGCCGCTGCTCCTGGCCAAAGGAAAACTGGGCAATTCGATGCAAATAAAGGAGGGAGGGAGGGAGAGAAAGGGAGAGGAAAAAGAGAAGAGAAGGAAAACTTGGCCACGTTGCATTTGGACAGTCCTTGTTCTCTGCTTTTAAGTGACTGGCCCTTGCTCAAAGGCCTTGGCACTGTGGAGTCGCAGCCATGACCCATGACAAGCCAGGTGATCAACAGGATATTGATGGGCAATTACCTGACACGGAATAGCTCCATAAATCAACGTGCTAGACGCCCGCCCGTGCCACAGTCCAGGGCAGCTCTCAGCCAACAGAGGGCCTGGCTGCCCTGGGAAGTGAGGAGCAGAAACAAAAGTGGCGCTTCTGAGCGCAATGCAGAATGGAGGTTCCCCAGGAGGGAACCAGACCCTTAGCTCGCCACTGGCCAAACTGCGGGTGGTGCACACCCTCACCAAACACCAAAGGGAAATGAACAGGGAGAAAAGCAGCCAAGCCGGCTGGTGTTCGGCCTCCTGCCCTGAGGCCGAGGCCAGCAGAGGCACTTCATGAGGTCTCCTGAAAAGAAATCACTCTACTTGTGGTTCTGAACATTATCAGAGAGTTCAAAATCACAGAGTTTTCTTTTTCATTTTTACAATATCAAAGTCTGAGGTCTAAATACAGGCATGTGCATATGTAAATATATTTATATATGAGGATGGGGAAATAGATCCATGTACATATATTTATAGGTTTAGCATTAAGGTAGCAGATGGACATTGGGCCTCCACTCAAGTACTCCCTCAATGAAAGAACACTTTGTTCTATTAAACAGTGATTCCATGATACTCACCTCCCCGACATGATCGCTGAAGACAAAGTGGGTACATAAGCAAATGTGGTGAAGAAAGCTGATGGTGCCTGGCTATCAAAATATATAGTATCTGGGGTCTTAAAGGCTTAAAGATAAACAAGCAGCCATCTAGCTGAGAAGCAACAAAGCCCACATGGAAGAAACACACCAGCCTGTTTGATCATGAGGTATCAACAGGATCAGGTATCAAAGAATAAAAAATCATCATATCATTGTGAATGAGGAAGAGTGCAGAGTGGAGAGCCAAAGCCTATCTGTAGGCAACTGACATCCCCTTACAAGGGTGGTGGGGAGGAGACCGCCAGTCAGGGTGCAGTATAGCACTGATGAAACATAAAACTTTCCTCTACTTCTTTAATGCATCCCGCCCTCCCATCCCCACCACCACCACTACTATCATGATCCCAATTCTACCTTACAAATCTGGCTAGACCAGAAGATGTCCACTGGTACAGATCAGAACTGGAAACACAGGGAATCCAGGACAGATAAACCCTTCAGGACCAATAATGAGAGTAGTGATACCAGGAGGGTAAGGGAAAGGTGGGAGAAAAGGGGGAACCTACCACAAGGATCTACATATAACCCCTTCCCTGGGGGTGGACAACAGAAAAGTGGGTGGAGGGAAACATTGGTCAGTGTAAGACATGGAAAAACAATAATTTATAAATGATCAAGGGTTTGTGAAGGAGAGAGGGGGGAAATGAGGAGCTGATATCAAGGGCTCAAGTAGAAAGAAAATGTTTTGAGAATGATGATGGCAACAAATGTACAAATGTGCTTGACACAACGCATGTATGTATGGATTATGATAAGAGTTGTACAAGCCCACCCCCCAAAATGATTTAAAAACAATATCAAAATCTGAAGCGACTGGTTTGGGGCAACATATCCTCCAAGGCAGTGTTACCATCCCTCCGAAGCAAGCGTTCGAACCACCAGCCTTCCCGCTGGGCAAAGACAAAGCTTTGTACTCCCATAAAAGTTGACAGTCTCATTGCTTCTCGGCCTTTTGGCTAAAATCACGTGTAAAAGTTGACAGTCTCAGAAACCCATAGGGACCGTCCTACACTGTCCTGTGGGGCTGCCAAGTCAGGAGGGACTTAGTGGCAATGAGGACCTTTGGGGGAAGGATTCCATGCTCTTTGTTTTCTACCTGCAAGGGACTTAAATTGTGTTCCTTCTCAGTGTTCTTTGAGGTTAAGGAACAAAAAGAAGGCAGAAGGGACAAAGTCAGGGCTGGAGGGGTGTGATAGGTAGGTTTATTGTGCCAACCTGGCCAATAGGCACATGTGGGATGAATAAGGTTGCGGTTTGATTGGAGGGCAAAGAGATAAATAGCTTAGCAAGCCCAACCCCCCTCTCTTGCTCTCTGGTGATGGGATCAGTATGCTGCTGCTTTAGCTGGTTCTCTGCCTCAACTTGTGAGCTACACCACCTATGGGACCACCAACCCATGGATCGTGTTGCTAGAGCTTGAGGTTCCTTCGAGACCTGCATCACCACACTGCTGGTGTGTACATTGCTTGAGCTGGAGGCTGTCGGAGCCTGTCATCTTGCATAGATTGAGTTTGATATCCCATCTGGGTCTGCTCTGCTGAGCTCCTGAGCTGCTCACAGTTGGTGACACGCCCTGCTATTGCTGCCTGTGGCTGGACTGCCTGCATGGCCCACCAGCAGCCCTCGTGAGTCGAAGGACTTCCAGTATATTAACTGTTCCATGGAAGTTAGTGGAACTGAGCCTTCTGTACTGCTATGTGGACTAATTATCTGTTATATCCCTTCATGCTGTATCTATCTATCTATCTATCTATCTATCTATCTATCTATCTATCTATCTATCTATCTAACTATCCATCTATCTATCTATCTATCTATCTATCTATCTATCTAACTATCTATCTATCTATCATCATAAGTGTCCTGGTTTTGTTTCTCTGGAGAACCCTGCATAACACAGACAGTCCTTGCAACTCTGAAAGTGTCAACAGAGACCCCGTTGAGGGAAGGGGTTGGAATTTAGACGTGGCTTTCTTGGTCTTTTCCTCGTCAATGCCGTGTTCCGTTTTCCTCAGATGTCTTCCTGGGTCCTCTGAGGAAATCTCGGTCTTGGATTGAACTGGCCCAGAAGCTGCTGTTTTGATGGGACCTTGCTCTCTAGCTCATCGTGGTAAACCCAAGATACATAGTGGCGACTCATTACATAAAACCATCTTCACTAGCTTTGATCTTGCTGAAAGAGCTGATGGGAAGACCAGCTCATTGAGCTCGCTCATCTTCACATAAGTCTTCTGGCCCGCATCCACGCCAAAACCTTGCTGGGGCCAATGTGCTCTCTTACAATTGAAAGTGCTGAACAAGGAAGATTGCGAGGATGGTAGTTATCACGTAGGTGGAAATTCTTCTTCCATCTTCTTCCAGCAGTTTCTGGACTTCAGTCACCGCTTCTTTGTCCATTAGGGTGGATGGCTGTGTTAGTCCGGGTTGACTAGAGAAACAAATTCATAGACACTCATATGTGTATAAGAAAGAGCTTCATATACAACAGCAATTGAATATTGAGAAAACATCCCAATCCAGTCTAGATCAAGCCTACAAGGCTGATATTCGTCCATACGTCCAGTAACAGACTGTAAATTCCTCTTCAGACTCGTGAAACACATGCAATGACACCGAATGCAGGAAGATCACAGGGCAGGGGGTGGGAAGTCTTGTGGATCCAGTGGCAGTGTAAGCATCTCAGCACTGGCAGGGGTCTCCATGTGGCTCCTCCAGCTCCAGGGCTCTAGCGTAGCTCCATGTGTCTTGTCAGCAGGAAGCAGAGAGAGTCTGTCTGTACCTGTCTTCCAGTGAGCTATTTATCTCCGTGTGCCTCTAAATGAGGTCATCGCGTGGTGACCTGACGGACAGGCTGACAGGCTAGACGCTACCCCTCCGCAAGTTGGCACCAGATTATGGAAGTGCCAGAGTGGTCTTCCTTCTCCATCATCTTTGAGGTCTTCCCACCTTCCTTAAGATGCTTGATCCACCTGAAAACGGCTGTTTTAGGTGGCATTCCGATCAACTTGTTGCAAAGCTTCAGTGACCTGAGAAGATGCCTCTTTGAGTTCTGTTAAAAATTTGATATTAGCCCTGACTTCAAAACCATTTTTCTCCCGTGGCATACCAAGTACCCCCCTCCTTTTTTTGAAGGTACCCTAACATGACCCAGACCACTGTGTTAGAGAGAGAACTTGTTTGTAGCCATCTACTGATGGTCGAGTCATGTTGAAACACAATTTGTTTGGATAAGCTCATGTGTGTACGACCTGAAAGCCGGGTAGTAATACTTCTTTACTTACCCACGTATTTTTTAATTAATTAATTTTTTATACAGACAAATGTAAAGAAACAGCTAATGATCACTCAGAATCCCATCAGCGAAGGAACCTAGCCAGCATTAACATTTGTCCCTGCATGTGGTTGTTAACTTCCATGGAGATGTGGGGGGGAAGTCAGCCCCTCACAACTATGTCACGGGCCAGTTAAAATATACACAGATTATGGCAAAGTCATAGAGCATAAGGGAGATAGGAGAGAAAATATAATAAAGGAGTCAGGCATGTTTTATGGTAGCATGGTCACCTCCTGGATGGCCATGATCTCAACAGCCAGGTCCACGCACAGCAAGGGCAGAGAGGGCAGGAGAGAGCGTGAGTTATTTCTAACCAAGGCTTATATATCTTTGGGGGCATGCAAGCCCCCTGATTACAGGTAAAGACATATGTCACAGGAAGGGGCTGTACTATAGGCAATAAAGTAATGGAAGGGGGATGATCTAGGGGTGTCCACGCTATAGGAAGAGGAGGGATTAGGGGTAAACGTGACAAGATGGGCAGATCCCAGATTTAATATGGAAGCCTAACCTTGGTCACCCTTGAGTGGGCTTGACCTCCCTGGGCTCTCCTTCAGGGAAACAATCTACACTATCCTTATCAGAAGGGAGTGGGCCCTACTTAGGGTGGAACAGACTATACAGTCTGATTGCTCTAGATGGCTGATAACCTCTAGGGAGAATAACCTCTGACCTACTTTTGTTGACCTAGTGTACAGTTGTTTACCATGTGTAGCAAGCAGCTAGGTTTGGCATATATTTGGGGGAGACAACTTGGGAGAAATCTTTCTGTAACCCACTGAGATGTCCCCAACCCACGATGACCTTACACCCCTGACACACCACCCTGGTGCCCCGCAGGGTTTCTTCCGAGTGGCTGTCAGCTCACCAGGCCTTTCTTCCCAGTCCTCCGTGGTCTGCCAGCTCTCCTGAAACCTACTCAGCATCAAAGCAATAGGAAAGCCCCGCCGGCAGCAATGGGTTGGGGCCGGCTGTGCACGAGGAGCATTGACCAGCAATCAAACCGGCTGTCTTGCGAGGAGAGTGAGAATTCAGCCACTGAGCACCCTGCCCTCACTTTGGAGCCTTATAAGCAGTCAAGAGATGAAGCAATGCGTTGCACTGCCTAAGTCTGCTGCACAAGACCTCTTTATGTGTCGAGAAGCCAGGATGTTCTTTTGAGGACTAAAGTGGCTCCAGACCCAAGCCAGGGTGTTCCCAATCACCTCATATGCCTGTGAGATTGGGACACTGAATCAATGTATTTAAGTCGTATGGTGTTGGCAAAGAAATATTGAAATTGCCATGAACTGCCGGAAGAACAAACAAAGCTGTTTGCTAAGAAGTATGGCCAGAGTGCTCCTTAGGGGCAAGGATGGCAAGAGTGCATCTCACGTACTTTGGGCAAGTCTTCAGGAGAGACCAGGCTCTGGGGGAGGACATCGTGCTTGGTAAAGTAGAGGGGCAGCGACGAAGAGGACAGCCCTCCAGGAGATGGACTGACATGGCGGCTGCAACAATAAGCTCGAGCATAGGAACAATTGGCAGGGTGGCACAGGCCCGGGCAGTGTTTCATTGTGGGGTGGTGGCTGTGGGCCTAAACCAACTCAGTGCCACTTAACAACCACAACAACATAGGCCTTGTTTAAAAGGGAGCACCCAGAGTCCTGGAGGCTCAAAAGCGGATGCATTACAGTCTCTCGAGGAGGTGCCTCAAGGCACACAGTCAATGACAAAGTCCACCCGTCCAAGTAGCTCTCCTGCCCTAAATGCAGAGAGCTCCGGTTTCACACAACCACCCTCTTCCTGCCAGAAGACAGGCTCAAAGGCTTCTAGTTCATCCACTGCCCGGCTTGTTCTTATTCAGACAGAACCACTAAACAGCAACTGAGCAGGAAACATACAAATGTAAAAAAAAAAAGGTAAACATTAAAAAAAAATGTAACCATAAAACGATCTCTGAAGTCCAGAGAAAGCTGGTCTTAAAGACAGCATTCCACACAGAACTGTTTAGAGCAGAGAATGGCAAGCCTCGCTTCCTCGCGGCCAGAGGGACCTGTCATGGACCACCGAGCCTCTTCCCTTGCAGGAAAAAGAGATCCAGCTGAAGATTCTAGTCTCCCCCACCCTGCTAAGTGCCTCGTGCTTAGTGCTTAGTGCTTAGATCAGAGAGGACGCAGGGCTTGTATGAACGACTCTAGTGCAGTCATGGTTTCAGTTCATCACTGGGTTAGGAACTCCTTGGGTAGCCACATTCTAAATAGATGCAAAGCAGAAAATGCTCAATGTTAGTATTCCCTGAGCTTCTCCTGCCTTTCCACCAGTATAGTCAAAGCTGCTTGGGCACTCAGGCTTTTACCTACTGTGGGGCTATATCTCATCTCACATATGGTGCCTTATCAATTACTGCCTCCCTCTGTAGAATTTACCCTTTGTGCTCACAGTCACGCAAGCATGTCGAAATGCAAAACACACCTTCCCCTAACAAAATCAATTCCTCAGCAGGGGAGGGAAAGAAAGCATGTCTGCATCCTGCATTGAAATGCACATTTGCATGCTAATTACCCAGAAAGCTCCTCCAGCTCACTGAGGTGTTATGGGAACGCCAGGTCAGACCTCCAGGAGCGAATGCTTTCCAGCAGAAGGAGAGAGAGGAACAGGGGAGAAGAATGGTTTAGACGGCAGCACTTGAAATGCATTTGTTTAACTAAATGTTATTGTGGTAAAACAGATATACCGCCAAGGTGGCCATTTGAAGTGTACAATTCAGCAGCATTATAGTCATAAAATTGGGACATCATTACCAGGATACCAGATCTATTAGCAAAACCTTTTTTTCATCACCTCAAACAGAAATCAATAACTCCCCGAAGCAATAACTTCCCACGCCCCACCCCTCAGGGTCTGGGAACCACTAATCTGTTGTCTCTATGTATTTCCCCATTCTAGGCAGTGCCTATAAGTGAGAGCATATGGTTCTTGGCTCTGTTAGGCCAGGTTGACTAGAGAAACGAACCCAGTGACACATGTGCACACAGAAGAAAGAGCTTTATATCAAGAAGCAATTGTATATCAGGAAAGCAGCCCAGCCCACTCCAACTCCACTCCATCAGTCCCTCTTCGACTCACAAAGCCACGTGATGCAGAATGCAGGAAGATCGCCAGCCAGTGGGTTCAAAGTCCCGTGCATCCAATGGCAGTGGCTCTGGCAGCAATCAGGATCAGCCAACAGGAAGGTGAAGGCAGAGGCGGGGTGGGGGTGGGGTGCAGGTTCCTAGGGTCCTCCTTATGTGGTCACACCCACAAGGAGTCACCATCGGACTGTGACCTGATTGACAGGCTCACCCCCCCCCCCACTTTAATAAATCTTTAAGTTGACATGAAATGATGTAACTACCACAAGGTCCTTTGGTGACTGCCTCACTGCACTCGGCCTACAGCCTGTGTTGGAACTTTATTTCTCTTTATGACTAAATCGTACCCCACAGTACCTATGCAAGAAGCCCTCGTGGGGTCATGGTTACGCATTGGGCTACCAAACCCAAGGTCAGCAGTTTGAAATCCTCAGCCAGCTCTGGGGTAGAAAAAGGAGGCTTTCTGCTCCTGTACAGAGTTCCGGTCCCAGAATCTCACAGGGGTGGTTCTAGCCAGCCAGAGAGGGTACTGACCGGATGGCTGTGGATTTGGTTTGGGCGTAGATGCAGCACGCTTTCTTCAGCCACTGGTGTTGGGGTTGTTTCTGCCCTTTGGAACCAATGCTGCGACGCGTTTCTTAGTTTTCTGTTTTACATTAAAGTCATGTTTGATGCCCTCTTTAGCTGCATGAGCCGCCTCTCGGTTAACCAGAAGGAGCCCTGTGGCACACTGGTTAAGCACTCTGCTTCGCACCAGAAGGTTGGCAGCTTGAACCTACTGGTCACTCTGAGGAAGCAAGTCAGACAGCACTCAGCTTCTGTGACAGTCCAGATAGACTAGAGAAATAAATCCAGGGAAACACACGTGTCTGTAAGAAAGAGCTTTATAAACAAGAGCAATTGAATACTGAGAAAACATCCCAGCCCAGTCCAGATCAGGTCCATAGTCTGACATGAGCCCGTATGTCCAATACCCATCCATAAAGTCCTCTTCAGACTCACAAAACACATGCAATGACGCTGAATGCAGGAAGATCACAGACCAGTGGGTGGGAGTCTGGTGGATCCAGTGGCATTGTAAGCATCTCAGCGCTGGCAGGGGTCTCCATGTGGCTTCTCCAGCACCCAGGGCTGCATCAGGGTAGGTCCATGTGGCTTCTCCTCAGGGATGTCTCACAGGGAGTGAGCCTTGTCAGTAGACAGTCTCCAAGGAAGTGAGCAGAGGGAGAATGTGTCTCCCACCTCCAAAGAAGAAATACAGGAATTTCCAGAATCCTCAGGGGAAGCCCATGCCCACACAGAGTCCTCATTGGCTATATCCCGATTGACAGCCTAGCCACCACCCTTCACTCTTAATCCTCTGAAGTCCCAACTTGACACCAGACTATGTAACTACCACAGCTTCTGTCAGTTACCTGCCCCCACCGATAGCTGACTATCCCTTGTCCTATAGGGAACATAGCCCTGGAAGCTGTCAGATGGCACTGCCCTCTGTCCTATAGGGCAGCTATGAATCAGGATGACCCTGCAGCATGACCCCAACAACACATGGGCCCTGACTGGGTCTCAGTATTGAGAGCAAAGCGTCAGCAACAGCCCCCTCTCTCTGCTCCCTGCCACCCCACCCAGTCTCATTTGCACCCTGTTTGCTGTGGTGCCATCAGTTAATTTCAACTCAGCGACCTCCAATGAGGTGCAGAACTGTCCTCCCAGGATTTCCTCGACTGTCCTCTTTAAGGGTGGACGGACGACAGGGCTGTCTGCTCCCATCAAGAGGCAGTCTCAGAAACGCACAGGGGCAGTTCTACCCTGTGCGATAGGACCAGTATGAGCCGACATCGACTCCGTGGCAGTGAGTTTGGTTTTTTCAGGTAGGGGGCAGGGGGTTGGCATGAAACACAGGGGGGTAGGTGATAATAACAGATACCCCCTTTGTGATCCTATTGGTTTAAAACATCTCTCAAAACCATTTGCACTTTTAAATCTTGTAGGAAAGTACCATATAGACTTGAGTAGAAGCCGACCCGAATATCAGCCGAGGCACCTAATTTTACCATGAAAAATGTGCTGAAAAACTCGGCTTATACACGAGTACATATGGTAGTTTATTCAGTCCCCCCAAAAGCTTTGCTCCTTTCTTGAACTGCTCTAGAGTGGGCTCGGCTGATAGTTCAAATGATGGGAAGTTTGAGCTCACTCAGGAGTACCTGGGAAGAAAGACCCGAGGATTGACTCCCCCAAAGCAGAGGCTCTCCGCTCTATGGCAAAGGTGCTGTCCCAGCCAGAGTCAACTGGGCGGCAACTGGCTACATTGGCATTCAGAACCAAGGTCCCCAAGTGTGTGCAGGGCAGCAATGAGGAGGTCAGCGCACGGTGGCATGCTGTGGGGACCATGCCCCACATGGTGTTTACTGAGGGGTACACCTGCTTTATTTCACTGCTTGAGCAGCTGCAAGGAATATTTAGATTGTGATCATATTTGACTCACAGTGCTCTGCTCACAAGATATATTTTAAAACCCCAAGTAAACAAACTCACTGCCAGTGAGTCAATGATGACTCCTGGGGACCCTATAGGGCAGGGTAGGGCTGCCCCATGGGAGTCTCTGAGACTGTAGCTGTTTTGGGGAGTAGGAAGCCCTTTCTCCTGCAGAGCCGCTAGTGGTTTTGAACTGCCCACCTTTCAGATCGCAGCCCAATGCATAACCATGACGTCACCAGAGCTTCTCACATTTTCCCCAAGAGTTCCAATAGTCCAGAGAACGCTGCAAACTATTATCTTCGAGCCCTAGCCACGGCGGTCTGTCCCTTCTTCCTAGGCAGATGCAGCTGGGGAGAGGGTGCCCTGTCCTTGGGGCCCCGCTCTCCTCTTTGCAACTCGATAGAACCTCTGCCACCATCAGGCCAAGTCAGCAACTAACTGGATGATACCGTGAATTCTCTCAACAGACAGAAAGAGAGAGCGCAATTCCTCTCTGCTGGGAGGGCATAAAACACGAGCAATATTACTTAAAGCTGCTCTTAGATCACTTATATTTTGCTGTTTTACGATGCCACTGCAAATTAGTGCCTCTCTCTCTCTCTCTCCATTTGCAATTAGAGGCTAGAACAGATGGGAGGGCCAGACATGTGTCGCAGTAACCGGGACTACTCCACATCCCAGCATGGAACTCACCCCAATGCCTGCCTGGAAGCTGGCCTGGCCTACCTGGACCTGGTCCCTCGTGCCACCTGAGCTTCACAAGTCAGATCGGGGAAGACTCCTGCCGGTCACTTAGCACCCCTGCCCAGTTACAGAGGGGACACAACCAAAGCGGGAGCTGCGTGTCCCACAAACCCCTTGCCCCTCAATGTTCTTTGAAACAAACCGTAAGCATTTTGCCCACAATACATAAAACCCGAGCACGGGTGGAAGTCCCAGAAGGAATGATTTCCCAGGTAGGAGCTGATCCCAAGGTGAGCAGCACTGTGCAGAGCGAGTTCTCTGCGAATCACCGCCCCCGTCTTTTCCCGGGAAAAGGCATTCCGAGGAAGTGACTGGCAGTCGGCCATGTACCAGGACCAGCTGTCACTCAGGTAACCCTGACTCAGGGACAACCCCACGGTGTCACAATCGAACCCTGCCTCCTATGGGGGCTGTCGCATGGCTGGTTCTTCAGACAAAGATCACCAGGCCTCTGTACCAAGCACCTCCGCGTGGGCCTGAGCCTCCAAACTTTAGGTCCCCGGCGGCGTGGTGAACCACTGGTGACCCCCAGCGTCTCTGCGCCTGCCGTGCACCAGTGGCTGATGTGAAGCGGCTGTCGATTTCAACTCCTCTCAACCCTGCTGGCATGGGGGTTATGTGTTGGGCTGCTAGCTGGAAGGCTGGCAGTTCAAAACCCCAAACTGCTCCTTGAGAGACACACGAACAGTTGCAGTCCTGGGAACTTAGGGTGACAGTCCTCCCCGTCCTCACTCTGAGTCAGCATCAACTCAATGGAAGTGGATTTGGGTTGGGGATCCAGCTAGGTGACAAGGCCAACACCCCCACTCCCCAGGGTTTCCTGGTTGGATCTCTGTCTCCCGTGAATGGTTCAAACCATTCCTGGATCATCGGCACTCCGTGGGGGCCTACGCGCATGGGCACACGACTGTGAGTCTAACACAGTGGTTCTCCACCTTCCTCATGCCGCCACACTGTCAGACAGTTCCTCCGGTGGTGGTGACCCCCAACCATGAAATTATTTTCCTTGCTACTTCATCACTGCCATTTTGCTACAGTTATGAATCGTCATGTAAATAGCTGATAGGCAGGATGTATTTTCATTGTTACAAATGGAACATCATGAAAGCATAGTGGTTCATCACAAAGCAGTATGTAACAATATATTGGGAAATATTTATTTCTAATGACAAATCAATGAAATGTTGTCTTGAAGCCTGGTGTAGCATGGGTAACAGTCTTCACGCTGTGGGCGTATCTGCATGTGGGTGCCCCTCCTGGAGACATAGAGGAGTGGTGTCTCGGTTCCTAAGACCATTGGAAATAGGTGACTTCCGATGGTCTTAGGCAACCCCTGTGAAAGGGTCTCGTTCGACCCACAGGTTGAGAACCGCTGGTCTAACAGGCCCTGGGCACACGTTGGTTTCTTCTCTCCAGCAGCCATGAGCATGCACGAGGACAGGCCAGGGATCATCTTGGGCGGCGAGGTGTGCACATGGCTGCACCAGGGCCTTGCCTTCCTCCACGAGACTGATGCTTCATCAGCACGTGCGACTTGGATGCTCAGAGGGGGAGATAAAATAGGCATTGGAAGGGCGTTTCCTGCTCTGACACACTTCCTCAAGAATCCAGGCAGCCCCCGGAGCAACTCCATCTTCAGCTGCGCTGCAGGCCCGGCGGGAGGGAGGCGCATCCGGGTCGGTTCCCAGGCTTTCTCTGAGCACGCCCAGCTGCGACCAAGACATCAATCACGAGGAACGGAAACACAACCGCGCAGAAGGCCGGGCCCCTTGTCCATCGCAGGAAGAGGTTGACGTTTGGGTATAGGATAGCCCTCGGGGGTGGGGTGGGCCCCTTCACACATCTCTCCCACCACAGATCAGCCTGGTGGCCTTCTCCGATGACACTGGCCAAAGGAAAGGCTGGTGCTGCAAGACCGCTGCCTTCCGCCTGCCCTTGACCTGCCGACCGACCGCAAGCAGGGAAACTGGATACTGGACAGAGCATGAGAACCCGACGCGAAGCTGAAACCCACTTGGAATCTGAAATCCGACTTCTGCTTCCCCGGGCCGTGAAAATGTAATTTTAGTTACATGGCAGCCGGATAATACTGCCCGGCCTTGCTGACAGCCGACAGCTGAACGGGGGTGTGTGTGGGGTGTGTGAGGTGTGTGTGTATGTGTGTGTGTGGTGTGTGTGAAAGTTTTGCCACTTATTACTTACTATCTCTTTCAAATAAATGCTCCATGTTTCTGATTTCTTCCCCATATCAGCTTCCAGGGCCCCTTTCCTCAACATGGCCTCTGGGTCCTCACTGGTCACCTGGGCCACAGGCCCTGTGAGGACACTGTTGCTTTCACTGGCCTTTGTTTTTTAAGAAAGAAAGGAAGGTTACCCATGTGCCATGGTCATGAGGAGCCTTGGTGGAGAGAGGCTACACATTGGGTTGCTGACCACAAGTTCAGCAGTTCCAAACCACTAGCTGCTCTGTGGGGGAAAGATGAGACTGTCCACTGTCAGAAAGAGCAACCACCCTGTCCTATCGGGTCACTATGAGTCAGAACCAAACGCGCAGGCAGTGAGTTTGGCTCTGGGGACGGTGGTCGTTACATAATCTGATGTCAACTTGAGACTACTAAGAGTGAAGGGGTGGAGTTTAGCCTGTCCATCAGGTTGCAGCTTGATGTCCTCATTTAGAGGATCTACGGAGATAAATAGCTCACTGGAGGCCAGGTACACTCTCTGCTTGTCTCCCTGCGAGAGAATCCTGTTGACAAGCCACATGGAGTTACATTGATGGAGCCAGGGCCCTGGAGCTGGAGGAGCCACATGGAGACCCACACCAGTGCTGTGAGATGCTTGCACCGCCACTGGATCCACAAGACTTTCCACCCACTGGCCTGTGTTCTTCCTGCATTCAGTGTCATTGCAAGTGTTTCCTGAGTCTGAAGAGGAAATAATAGATGGTTATCAAACGGGGTAATATTGGACTTATGGACTTTATCTGGACTGGGCTGTTTTCTCAATATACACTTGCTCTTGATATAAAGTTCTGTCTTACACACATATGATGGTCTATGAATTTGTTTCTCTAGTCAATTGAGACTAACACGTCTCCCTTAGAGATGAGACTTGTGGCTGGGAGACATGGCACCTTACGCAACCCCAAGGTCACCCAGAAAGTAATCAACTGATCCCAGGCCACGGGTGTCTGATGTTGGAGGGGAGCTTCCTAGCCACCTGCGTTTCCCTCATGATCCTGGCTCAGACAATACCCAGCCCCTGGATATCCCTTCGTGGAGAAGACAGAGTTAACTGTGGCTGCCACAGAGGAGGCTCCCACCTCCCAACAGGTGGCCTCACAGAGTGCCTGTGGGGTCCAAATGTGCCCCAGGCAGACCAAAGCAAGAAGCGTGGGTTCAGGAATAACCAGCAGCCAGCTGCTAACAGACCTGTGCTGGCTTGGCCTTTCCTCGCCTCCCCTGGCCTCGACCCTTTCATTGCCAGCTCTCTCTAACCCTGAGTTCAGGAGGAAATGAACTCTCTCTTCATCCTTCCCTGGTAGGCAGCAGGCAGGTATGGACCATGGGCAACCTGCAAGTACAAGGAGCCAGCTGCAGCTCTCCAGGCAAGTTCGTGGCTAACTTTAGCATAAAGCAACCCAGGGCCAATCTGACGGCAGGCAAAGGAAGGAACATGTATGTGGATGACTCGTTTGCTGTTGGTGGCAGCTCCGGGTTGCTAACAAACTCTAACAGGCTCTGTTATCTCCTCTACAGCCTTAAATCCTGGTCCAGAGTCTGGAGCTCAGCCTTGGGGTTGGGGTGGGAGGCTACTTTTATTTTGCAGGAACACACAATGAGAGGATTTCGGTGACTATGTCCGTATCTCAAGGGCATGTATCTGGGATTAGTCTTTGCAGGAGGCACAAACCACATGCGGAGCTTCTAGGTAATGCAAATGGCTATCGTGCTCAGCTGCTAACCACAGACAGGTGGGCGGTTCAAGACCTCCTGGAAGCACCTTTGAAGGAAGGCCTGGTAGTCTACTTCCAAAAAAGTAGCCTCTGGACCACATTTCTACTCTAATCCACATGAGCCAGGCTCCACCAAAATTGGAAACACACACTCAACGTAGTCCTCTCCTAACTGGAATATCAGGTGACTTTTGTGGTTTGTTTTGCTTTGGTTGTTTTCTGTGTGAAGCTTTCTGTATCAAATCATGCCATGTCTACATTTAGCAAAGAGTTGTAACATTTTTAAAAAGGTGAATAGCCCTTCCTTTAAAAAAAATCATATCTTGGCTCAAAATGGACAATAATAACACAGCCCGACAACAACAAAAATTTTTTTCTTGGTGTCTCAGATTTTAGGCCCGGTCCTGGAGTTATTTGGGGGCACTAATTCAGAAAAGCACACTGGATAGACTTCATTCGCTTTAGTTTCTTAGATATGGTGTTCCACTGTATTTTCAGCTATTGAGTTACACTTAATTTCATAATTTATCATTGCAGTTTTAAATATGAAAATAATTTGGACCCCAAAATTGGAGGGTAAGACAAAAATGGTAAGAAATATTTGACAAGAAATTAGGTATTAGGAACTTCTAAGGGAAGCTGGATATGGGCCCATGGGGACTAGTGGGTTACACTTTGACCTGCCAATCATCAGGTCAGTGGTTCAAACCCACCAGTCAATCTGCAGCTTTTAAAAGATTTAAAGGTTTGGGTCTCCAAAGGGGCAGTTTTTCCCCATCCTGTAAGGGCACTGTGAGTTAGAATAGACTAGAGGCAGCAGGGTTTTCTTTTTGGTGTGGGAAACTGTGCAATATAGACAGAGACTACAAGCTGGATAAGGCGGAGCCAGAACGCAGCTTGAGAAGAGAAAAATAAAATGGGAAAAGCATGTATATGGAAAGTGTGAGGGCAATTTAGAGTGTCTAAAGTGTAAGGCTTGATCACAATTTTCATAAATATTTTGAAGATCTAAATTTTTCTTCAAATTACGCAGTCATCATCTGAGAACACAATTAAATAAGTAGAAGTCACTGGATAACTCATATAAAATGTTTCAGAAGTGAACTTGGCTCTAAGCTTCTTGTGTTAGGCAGGGTTCTCTAGAGAAACAAAACCAAGACGCTTATGAATACACACACACACACACACACACACAGGTTTACACAGCAAGAAGGAATAAAACAGCTAATTAGTCCACACAGCAGTACATAGGGCTCAGTTCAAATCACTTTTGTGGAACAGTGAATATACTGGAAGTCCTTCAACTCAGGGTGGCTGCCGGGTCCCAGGTCAAGGAAGCAGACAGTGGAGTCTTCTCTTGGGCAAGACAGGTACCGTCTTCCCACAGGCAGCAGGCAGCAGGGTGGGTCGGCAGTAGTCAGGAGCTCAGGAGCTTATGGAAACTGATGGGATCTGGCACCCAAGCAATTGGAGGTGGCGGGACCCACCAGCCTCAAGCTCAAGCGATGTACATGCCAGCTTTCATGAGAAGCGGCTCTCAAAGGAGCCTCAAGCTCTAGCAACACGATCCACGGATTGGCTTGGCCCACAAGTAGTGTAGCACACAGGTGAGGCAAAGAGCCAGCTCAAGCAGCAGCACACTGGTCCAATCACCAGAGATGCTTTAAACTCCACCCACATGTTCCTAATTGACACAATAAAACTATCACACTTCTTTATAAGAAAAATTCAACTTTATTTTTTAGGAGTTTCTGGGCACAGATAGAGAAGTTGTACCATCTGATAGTAAACCCAAGGACATTTAAATTTTAATAAAGGAGTTTAAATTCTGACAGACTCATTTTGGGTTTCAGAACATTTGAATCTCTGTTCAATGTACCGACCTCACTATTGGTCAGTTGATCACAACTCACAACAACCCTGTAGGACAGAGTGGACCTTCTCTTGGTTTCTGTGGCCATAAACCTTTATGGAAACAGAAAGTCTCATCTCGCTCTTGCTGAGTGGCTGATGGACTCTGTCAAACATAACCTAAATACTATCAGGGCTCCTCATTTATTGCACACTCACTCTTATTTCTGCCGCCCCCACCCTTTTTTTTTTTTGCAAAAATGATAGACAAATCTGCCTTGGAAGAAGTACAGCTAGAATGCTCCTTAGAGGTAAGGGTGGTGAGACTTTGTCACACATGCTTTGGACAAGTTGTCAGACGATACCAATCCCTGGAGAAGGACACCATGTTTGGTAAAGCAGTGGGGGTCTAAAGAGAGGAAGAAGTTTGACAAGATGGACTGACACAGCAGCTTCCCTGACAGGCTCAAACATAGGAACATTTATGGGGGTGGCACAGGACCAGGAGGTACTTCGTTCTGTTAGACATAGGGTTGCTACCAGCCCTCTTTTTTAAGATAACAAATTGGTACTGCGTGCAAGTCAGTTCGTCATAAAGATGAAGTGATACTTGGGAAAAATTCCAAGTTCATGTAATTTGCACTCTTTGGATCAAAAGACACCATGTGACGTCGAACTCGACCTAGATATTTGAATAAAACAAACCACTTTCAATAAAGCCAGCATGCACCTCCTCTATCTCAGGCCAGCTGACACTACATTAAATATCCTGGTGGTTTATGGGCAAGCAGAGTAAAGAGTGCTGTACGGCACATGTTCTGAATCTCAAAAGCTAGAGTAGGTAGGGGGAAGCTGGTGGCGAATCAGCAGGTCAAATCTGCCCAGAGACCCGTCTAACATTGGAGGCACCCAAGTGTGTGTTGTCCATTGAATCACATAGGGTTCCATGGGGTCGGAAGCTGTTACAGACCTGACCTTCGCTGTCCTCTCCCTCACTTCAGAGAGGAAGGCGCTGAGGTCAAAAGGGATCAGTGTTTTCCAGCAGGTGGGCATGAGCCAGGCAAGTTGTGAATCTAAATCAACAGAGGCATGAAGGAAGGAAGCCGCAGCTTGATGTAAGAGCCAAGGGAGACCTAGAAGACCCAGACTCCAGGTCCACAGTGCCTGGGAGATATCCTGAGCCTCGATACTCTACCAGAAACCTAGCTTCTGCCCCACCTCCACCAAACCTGCCATCTCCTATCCTTTACTCTCGCCCCACCTCCTTCACCAGTTTCTCTTATGCTTTCTCCCTTCCTACTCCTGATCCTTTCCCTCACCCACCAATCGAGGGGCTGGCAATGTTCTTCTCAAACCTGTTCATGGACAGATGCTGGCCTTCCAGGAAGATTTCTGAAACCTTCCCGAGGGGTACGGGCTAGCAGCCTGCCTGCCTGCTCTTTTGCTGGAAGATGAACCATTCTGTAGTGCCGAGCGCCCCCTCGTGGATACATACTGATGCCAAATCCCACGGGGGACTTCAATCACCCTCTTACTCCCAGGGGAGAGGGTTTGGGCTCTGGAGGGATTGTGGTCCGGATAAAAGAAGTTAGCACAACATTGACTGTGATCTGATAATGCAACGCAACCTTGGCGTCCTGCTCCGGTCCCTCACTGACCAAATATGTAGATAAGAAGGTGGACAGAGGAAAAAGGAGTCAGCACTGACTGCATGGCAGTGAGTTTGGGTTTGGAGGTTGGCATTAGCTGAGTCCTAGATGTGCTCTGGCACAGGAGGACAAATGCATGCCCTGCTCCCAGAGAGCCATTTCATGAGACGCTCTTGTTCTCCTGATCTCCTGACAGCAATGGGTAAGGCTGGATGAGCCCCTGATATTAGGACTGTGTTAGTCCGGGTAGACGAGAGAAACACATCCACAAAAACTCATATAAGAGAGGATTTTATATAAAGGGCAATTGTATATTGAGAAAGCACCCCAAATCAGTCCAGTCCATGCCCATAAGTCCAGTATTAGCCCATATGTCCGATCCCAATCTTTAAAGTCCTCTTCAGACTCATGAAACATATGCAATCACACCGAATGCAGGAGATCACAGGCCAGTGGGTAGAAAGTCTTTGGATCAAATGGCATTGTAAGCATCTCAGTGCTGGCAAGGGTCTCAATGTGGTTTCTCCAGTTCACAGGGCACATAGTCTATCAGCTAGTGCCATGTGTCTGGTCAATAGAGCATCTCCTATGTGTCTTGTCAGTAGAGCGTCTACAAGGGAACAAATCTAGAGAGTCTCCTGCCTCCAAGGAGGAAAAACCACATTTCCCAGAATTCTCAGGAGAAAGCCATGCCCACAGAGAGGCCTCATTGGCTATGACCTGATTGACAGAATAGACTCCACCCCTTCACTCTTCATCCTCTCAAGTCCCAAATTGACACCAGAGTATGTAGTTACCGCAATGACCCTGAGATAATTGCTAAACCCGAAGATGCTTGGGGGAAGTGGGTTAACTCAATGGTATGACACTTTGGAGAAGGGTGGTGACAAGTGTGTGCGTGCCTTGAGGAAACTAGTCAACATCACTGAATTTGTTAGGGAGCGAGAAGCAGGGATGTCTCAGGGGCGTGCGCCAATTCAGGCCCCCAAGGGGCGGTACACCTGGGTGGGTCCAAACTAAGTCAGGTGGGCATAATTCGGCCAATCAGGTCAATCAAAACCTTCGACCATGCCTCCCAGCCGAAGGCCCCAAATGCCGGTGTGGGGGGAGGTCAGATGCGCAGGCATTCCCTCCCCTGAGGGAATCAGTTGCCAGACTGCTGTCTCATCCCTCCACAGGGGTGGGCCTGCTCCCTGCCTCTGGGGACAATGGACAGGCGCCTGTAGGAGGGGTTTGCATCCTACTGATAATGTTCCTATGGAGACCCAGAGACCAACCCCTAGACAACCCACTCATTGCTGTGTAACCCATAGTGCAGCCCCTTCCTGTGACGTATGTCTTTACCTATAATTAGTGGGCTGGATTGCCCCCAAAAGGTATATAGGTGTGAGTCAGCAGGACTTCTCTCTCTGACTCTGAGCTCCTTGCTGCTCACTCCCTGGTCACTCCCCTCTCCCTTGTTCCTTTACCCTCCTTCCCTTCCCCCTCTCTCCACGTGGACCACCAAGCTGGGTTGAGGTGAGCAATGTTGCTATGTATGTATCATGCCTGACTGTATCATTGTATTATCTCTCATGCTCTCGATGACTTTAATATAATACTTATATATCTCAACCGTACAATTGTGCATTACTGAACCCAGAAGTAGTATTACTGAACCAGTGAGTTCTAGCAGCGGGTGGGGGCTGGTTCCCTCACCCTCCGTCCGCGCAATTTTATTTAATACTACATGCCGGGACCTTGAGACCGCCCCGCTCCCCCTTGTCTGCTTCTCTGCCTTCTGCTTGGCCACGCTGTGTCTCTCTGCCTGGCCTCAGGCCACCACATGGGGGTGTGCAGTCCGAGGGTTGCCCATGTTCAGTGACTGCACAACCTGGAACCCCGTCTGTCTTTTTATAAAAAAACTCACTTGGATCACAAACCAGGCCTCTATGTAAATTCTTTCTCATGGGAAGCCAAGGTATTTCCTACCTGAGAAACCTTAGAAGGTCACCTGCCAGCCGATATTTCTCATGGGCAGCCAGCAGCCCTCCGTCCGCGAAGCTTCTCTCTAGACTGAGCTGACCAGGAAGAAAGCCCTGCCACCTGATCTCAAATAGCCCACCGCCCGTGAGGCCACAACGGCTCGCTGTACCTCTCTCTGATGTGCAAGTTGGGGGCGACTGGACACCTCGAAGAAGAAGGCTGTGAAGTTGGGTTTCTGACTCTTTAGAAGTGGAAAAAGACAAGACGGGTTTCTTTTCAAGAAACCACTTTTCAAAAGGAAGGAAACAGAGGGAGCTCTGAGCTTGGCCGCCTTGTTGCGAAAGGAGACAGAGGAAGGCAGGACTTGAGAATCTCCTCAGGTCACCACGGGTGGGGGTGCATTTCCGTGTTCAGTGACTACAAAACCGGAAACTTCTATCCTTTATTAAAAAAAAACCCCACTTGGATCACAAGCCAGGCTTCATCGTGAATTCTTTCTGTGGGAAGCCAAGAACCGAGGTGTTTCCCACCGGAGGAATCTAACAGAACCACAATCTCTGACACGATCCATGTCCATCTCTTGGCACCCACAAAGCCCCTCTGCACCCACAAAGCCCTAGCGAGTGCAGCTGTTAAGGACGAGGAAACAGCTGGCAGGAACGGATGCTGGGGTCCTTTGCCACCAGGCTCTATATAGCTGGTTACTGATCGCAGCGCAGGTCAGGTCAGATGTGCCACGTGTAGATGTTGCGGACTCGGAGTGGGAGCCCTGCCTCTGGACATCTGAACTTGCCGCATGTCGCGGCTTGGCTTCCTTTCTTTACATATTCAGAGTCCACCCTGTCACCTTGGACCAAACGGTATTTGAAGCGGCTTCCAGCGTGCTTAGCATTTATAAATAAGAAACCTGACAAACAAGAATGGTGTCAGTAGAATGAAAAAATAAATTAAAAATGAGCCCAGAAAAGGCAGGCTATACGGTCTTTGCAATCTTCAAAATTAGAACTGGGGCCTGAGCTTTCAGAAAGCCAAAGCAAAAAAAAACAAAAAAACCAGGAGAAATGCAAAACTCACATTGCAGATGAAAAGAAAACACGGGGCTATTCACTAGAAGAAAGGCTTTTCCCAATTCTTGGGCTGAAAGAACTGACCTTCATTTACATTCCTATGGGCGCTGCTGTGGCTGAGCCAGATTCCATGGCCCTTCCAGTTGAGTTCATGGGGAAAGGACACTGGCTTTGGGAATGCGGGACCTGGGTTTGAGTCTTGGTTCCAGTTAGGTGGCATCGGATCAGCCGCTTCACCTCTAAGAAAACAGCGACACAGACTCCACAGCTGGAGGGAGCGTTGGGATGACGTGAGCAAAGCCCCTAAGACCGAAGTCATTGCCGTGAATCACCACTGACTCATCGCCACCCCTATTGGACAGGGCGGAACCGCCCTCTGCGTCTTTGACACTGTCCCTCTTTAGGAGAGTAGAAAGCCCCATCTTTCTCCCAAGGAGCAGCTGGCGCTGGCAGTTTCAAACTGCCAACCTTTTGGTTAGCAGAGCAACTGGTAACCACTATGTCATCCGAGCTCCGAGATGAACAACAACAAAACCCACCCCAAATCGCTATTGAAAAGCAAGGCTTTTTAAAATGTGTTTGATTATTGTTGGAGCCTTCCTTGCCATGTGGGTTATACCATAACCATATCCTCTTGCATCTCAGAAGCCCACCATCAAGCCGACAAACATATGGTTGCTACCCAGCCTCCATCAGGGAAAGCAGAGGGCCTTGCTCCCAGGAATCAGTAGCTGTGAGCAGTCTCTGATTGATTACAATTTGTCTCAAATTCAGTCTCTTCATGGGCAAAGCCAGGGATTAAGAAACCCATTGGTGTGGGTTTTGTCACAACCTCCACTCTTCCCGAAGTCTCGCCGTCTGTCCCCCTCCCTCACCATCTCTGCTCCACAATTGTCCATTAAGGCTTTGTGCACCTGGCATGCTCTAGACCAGGGTTTCTCCAACTGTGGGTCGCGACACCTTTGGGAGTTGGACGACTATTTCACAAAGGTCGCCCGATTCATAACAGTAGCAAAATGACAGTGATGAAGTAGCAACAAAAATAATTTTATGGTTGGGGGGGTCACTACAACATGAGGAACTGTATGAAAGGGTCACAGCATTAGGAAGGTTTTAGACCACTGGTCTAGGCAGAGCAAGGGCAATGGAGAACAATGAAAACATTCGATTTGTATGTTGCATTGGGCAAGTCTATTACAAAAGACTAACTTTTTTTAAGTTTGGAAAAATGAAGACGTTGCTTTGATGGCTACGATAACTCTGGCCCAAACCATAGTTTCTCTATTTAGTTATAAATAAATAGATAACTCATGTATACAGAGAGAGAGGGGTTTGGGTAGAAATATATATATATATATATATACATATATATATATGGTGGTTTTAGTGAACATTTACAAAGAAAATTAGGTTACTATTTAATAATTTCCACTTGAATTCTTCAGTGGCATTGTTGAATTCTCCACAATGCATTCATGTTCTCATTATTTCCATTATGGTTGCTCTGTTTCCAGTTATCTAGTTTTTCTGCCCTCTTATCCTCTCATTTTTTGCTTTCAGGTCACTGCTGATTATTTTGTTGTTGTTGCTGTCAGTCATGTTTTCTTTTCTTTTCTTTTTTTTCATGTTTTCTTTTCTTTCCCCCCCTCAATTGCCTCATGTGCACACAGAAGTTGGATAGTCGTCAAGGAAGACAGAGGAATCAATGCATTTAGCTTGTGGTGTTGGTGAGCAACGCTGAATGTATCATGGGAATGAAAATCTCAGAGACCCAATCAGAATGCTCCGTAGATGCAAGGCAGGCAAAGATGTCAACCCGTGTATTTTGGACACACCATCAGGAAATACCAGTCCCTGGGAAAGGACCTCGTGCTTGCTGAAGTAGAGAGTCTGTGACGGTCAGGAAAACCCTCAGGAAGACGAGTGGACAGAATGGGCTCAACCATACCAAGGACGATGTCTTGAGCTGGTACAGCACTGGGCATCGTTCCTTCCGTTAGCAGTTGCGCCACCAGGAGTCAGCGCCAGCTTCACAGCACACATTAAGCCACATCGAGATGACAACAGGTGTTTGTTTTAGAAGGTCAACGTCATGAAAGCTTCCTTTCATCCCCAACCCCCGAATTCCAAAGGTGAACTACAAATGGTGGAAAAAATGTTTCAAAGCCAAGGTGCTCTTGGATGAGCAGCAAGAATAGAGGGTCAGACTTGTGAACAATAGGCTAGCATCATTGAAGTTGGTCTGCTCGTACTTTGGTCTGGGTGGCAATGACCTAGCTGCCTAAGAAAATGGACATCTTACTAGCACAAAGGAACAGCTACAAAACAAAGCAAGGATAATAATAAAGAATGGGTTACCTGTGTTGTCATGTAAGTTTTAGTACCTCTGCTTCTTCAAGTGATATATGGGGACTGGCCCTCTAGGTGAGAGGAGCCTAGTGGCTCAAGTCTGTAAGACGCATGAGTGCATTTAGACCATGAGATCAACATCGGGAAAAAATTGGTTCCAAAGCACTAATGGTTCAGCATTCAACTATTAGCCAAAATGTTGGCAATTCAAATCCACCCAACTGACTCCATGGCAACTGAGAACAACAACAACAACAACAACAACCAGCAGCCAATGTAAGTAGCACTACCTCCTTTGTGTAAACAAGGTGTCACCTACTTATGGAATTTCTTCCATTGATGACTGTTTCTACCTCAGATCCCAGGAATTTTCCCTCCTCTCTTGTCCCTGGTTGAGCTTCTATGAGGTTAGCAGTTCAAATGAAACCAAAGCCAAAGATGAGGCTTTCTACTGCCGGAAAGGGGTGCAGGTCTACTCTGACCGCTAAGGTTGCTATGAGTCAGAATGGGCTCCAGAGCAGTTAGTTTGGGTGTTTTTGAGGGTGGTGGCGTGTTGATTTTCTGTTAAAGATAAAGAATGAAGTAGAACAGACACTTATGCCTTACCTACCTGGGGGAAGAAGATAACTCATAAAATAATTTTGTGACCAGAAGAACTTTGCTTCTTTTGAAATCCCGAATTGTGAAAAAATGAATCAGTCACCTTGAAATGCTTGAAAGCCTTGCACTAATACTATATGCAGCTGGATATCCACTCAAGTGCAAGTCAACATAGAAGTCCTGGTAGTGTGCCTCTGGCCTCCAGTGAGCTATCTATTTCCACGGCACCTCCAAATGAGGTCATCAAGCAGCGACCTGATGGACAGGCTAGACTCCACCCCTTCGCAAGTTGAACCAGATGATGTATGTAACTACCACAGGTGCTTAAAGCACCTAGTTGCTGATAGAAAAGTTGGTAGTTCAAACCCAGCAGCAGCTTCCTGGGAGAAAGATGTGGCTCTCTGTTTTCCATTGAGATGTGATGCCTTAGCAATGCTACAGGGCAGCCCTGCTCTGCCCTGGAGGGCCCTGGGAGTGAGAGTTGACACAATGCCATGGTTTAGGCTGGACGTGACATGTTTTATGGAACTCAGAAGGAGCCCTGGTGACGCAAGTATTCAGACACTTGGCTGAGATCCAAATGGTGGGCAGTTTGAACAGACCCAGCATCTGCATGGGAGCGAGTGCTGGAGATCTGCTGCTATGGAGATTATCATCAAAAAATGAAAAACAGCCCTATGGAACAGTGCTTCTGTCCTCTGAATCTCTGTGGCTCAGGATCAACTCGACAGCCCCTCACACCAACAGCCCGGAGCTCAGAAGGATCGCTCTCTAGCCAACTTCAAACAAACACACTCACTGTCATGCTGACTCTACTCCAAACTGAGTCTGACTCAAAGTGACCCTTATTGACCCCATAGAACAGGGTAGGAACACCACCCCCTCCCACCTTGGGTTTCTGAGACTGTAACATTTTGGGAGAGTAGAAAGCTTCAGTTTTCTCCTGATGGGTTGCTGGGGGTTTCAAACTGCTGGCCTTTTGGTTAGCAGCCCAAAACGTAAACCATGACACCACCAGGGCATTCCCCACAAATAGCCTGTACACTCTCACTTGCTCACACAACTACGCATACTTTTAATCATTTGTGTCCATCTTCACAAATTCTCTGGCTCCTTCTGTCCAACCAACCAACCAACAAACCAACCAATCAGCCAACCAACCAACCAATCAGCCAACCAACCAACCAACCAACCAACCAACCAACCAACCAACCAGCCAACCA
>NW_022111361.1:4666834-4684044 GCF_000313985.2 Echinops telfairi | reverse complement strand
ACCAACCAACCAACCAACCAACCAACCAACCAACCAGCCAGCCAGCCAGCCAGCCAGCCAGCCAGCCAACCAACCAACCAACCAACCAACAAACCAACTAACCAACCAACCAATCAACCAACCAACCAACAAACCAATCAGCCAACCAACCAACCAGTTGACGTGTTTCATACTTATCTCAAATTCCACTTTTTCTTGGCATTAATTCCTGACTTTCCCAGCTCTTCCACAGTCATATAACCAACAGCATTTGTTTGTTTTGACTGCCCAACTTGGTTGGCGGCTTCCCAAAGACCGAGCTGTCCTGGCCTTTGTTTTATGATCTCTCCCAAGCACTTCATAAATGCTTATTGACTGCGGTCTTTAAACGGCAGCCATCGTATTGAGAAGTTACAGATAATTCCCCTTTTGTTCATCATCTGAAAATACAAAGGCCTATACAAGGATCAAGAATAAGTAACCATAGGGAGCATGGATTTTATTCAGGTCAGGGTTATTTATTAACAAAGGTATGTAATGAGATAATTGTATGTAGATAATTGCTAGATCCATGAGAACTTGGCTTCCAGGTAAAGAAAGTGTGGTATTCTGTTTTGGGGCCTGCAGAATTCTGCCCCCCCCCCCCCAAAAAAAAAAACCCCACATGAGTCTAGCTCTGTGAAGAGAAATGAGGTAAACTTATCAAAATGGGCTGTACTGGCCTGCTTATGATATGCAGTAAAATGACGACTTTGTAAAAGGTATACACATTCAATCTAATACAAAAATGAACGTGTGCAGTTATAGCATGGCCCTCTGGGAGCAGTAAACTGAGAGCCAAGAAAGTTAGGGTGCCTTGGTCATTCATGTCCTTCTCACCGGGGCTCCCCAGTGATTGGACCATGTGGGAAACAGTGGTACCTTGAATCAACCAGGGTCCTCAGAGGGAGACACCTCTCATTTGCACAGTGGAGCAGGAAGAATCTATGTTTTCTGATGGAGTTCTGGACTGCTTCTGGTCCTCTTCCGAGGACCATTACTGAGGGTCGTCAACTCCATCCCAACTCACAACTGTCCTATTAGTAGAACCGCCCCTTGGGGTTTCATTTGTGGGATGGGGTCTCCAGCTCTTGCTCCTATAGAACCACTGGTGGTTGAACCGCCACCCCTACTCCCCACCCCCCAGCAGTCAGCTGCTGAGTGTTTCACCACTGCACCACCAGGCTATCAGCGCGTGTTGCTGTGTGTTGTCGCGGCGATGCCTGCAGGAGCGAGTAGAACTGCCCCACGGGCCTGCAGGTTTTGTTGGCTTGTTGTTTACAGTAGTCCTGACAGGAACTGAGCACCAGGCCTTTTCTCCTGTGGGTTTGAATGGTCTATCTTGCCTAAGCAGACAGACATGTCCCCATGTCACCACCAGGGCTCCTTATCAACGTCCTCTCACCCTCTGTCTCTGCCTCACTGTCAACTGCTGGCCTTGTGGTGGATAGCCCAACTCTTCATCCCCCACTCAACCAGGGTTTCTATCAAGGGCCTCTCGTTGTGCGAAATCGGCATGTACACGGGTACAGATCAGAGCTCTCGACACATGGAATCCAGGACAGATAAGTCCCCCAAGAACAATAATGGGAGTAGCAATGCCATGAGGGTAAGGGGAAGGTGGGGGTCGACAGGGGAGAAAAGGGGAACCGATTGTAAGGTTCAATGTATTAACACCACCACCACCACCCACCATCCCAGAGAGATGAACAATAGAAACGTGGGTGAAGGGAGACAGTGAAAGGTGTAAGGTACGAAAACAATAATAATTTATAATTTATCAAGGGTTCACGAGGGGGCGTTGGGAGGGGGGAGAGAAAAAAGAGAAGCTGATACCAAGGGCTCAAGTAGAAAGGAAATGTTTTGAAAATGATAATGTCAACATATGTACAGATGTGCTTGACACAATGGATCTATGTGTGGATTGTGATCAAAGCTGTAAGAGCCCCCAATAAAGTAAAATCTAAAAGAAAAGAAAAGGATAATGGCAACATATGTACAAATGTGCTGGGTACAATTGATGTATGGATTGTGATCAGAGCTGTAAGAGCCCCCAATAAAAAGATAGCTTAAAAAAAAAAGTCTAACCTCTCTGGACTCATTTGCTGAAAACGCAAATGAAGATGTTGAATGTGCTTGCCTCCAAGGTCCCCTACTCTAACAGTCAGCATAGGATGGGTATCGAAGGGTGTGAAGGGACACACGCCTATTTGCCACCTAGCCCATTCTTGACTATCAATGTAAAATTGCTGTCTTTTTAAAACATTGTCATTCTATGGACTGCGATCATGCTTCAGGATGGTGTCAATGGTTTTGAGGACAGAGTTTCTCTTTCATCCTGGCAAATTTCAGGATGGAGGCCATGGAAGCCCTGCTAACGGTATGCAGAATGAACCAGGAAGTTCAGGGAACTTAGGACATGTGCACCGGAGTTCTTGGGCCTTTCGAGACCACTCTTGAATAGTGGGGGTGGTGTTGGGGGTGGGGGTAGAGTAGTGAACATGTGATCATATGGACATGAATGTCAAACTAAGAGGGAACCAGCCAAGTGAATGGCAAGCTATGTGTTTTCTGTGGATTCTAAACCTAGATGGTTATATTTTCCCAGACATGACTCGCTCTGCTTTTTCATTAAAATTCTAATCTATGCAGACACGCTGCTTTCTAAAGAAAAGGGAAAATGTCTGCAAATGCCAGAATGGTAGTTTGCAAATAAATATATCTTAGCTGCTCCTTTTGAGAATAATTATCAAAAAGGGGAACTAGACAAAAAGAAGGGGAAAAGGGGGGAAATTGTCAGAACAGTAGGGATTTCTTTTCAGTGCTGCCTGAGGCAAATGAATGAATAAATGAAATAGAATGCTCTTTTACCAAACAGGAAGGTTTCTAGTTCTGAAAAATGCCTGGGCTGGCTTTGGGTTCAGGTTCACCCTTCCTACTCGCAAACTGTAAAGATGGCTAGAATGAGGAGCGAGAGAGTTAGCGATGATAGGCAAGGAAACGTTACAGAAAAGACAGCCAGCAATGTTCACTTCTCAAAGGGTCGTCTTGAGTCTTTCATGGGCTGAAACCCAGACAGGGCACTGTGTGAAACCACGGAGGGGAGCCAACAGTGGCTGAAGGGCTCTGAGCAGGGCGCGGATTCTAGGAGCCACACGGGGTTGGACGATGCTGGCATTCCAAGCAGCCAGAGTAGAAAGAACATGCTGAGCAAAGGCAGATGAAAGCCTAGAAAGACTATGCTTTGAGCAAGGACTCCCCAGGAGCCACCCTAAACAAAACCTACACGTCTCAAGAGGATTAAGCTAAGCTGCCAGGAAGGGCACTGGGCACAGAATTCAACCCAACACTCCTTAAAGACACCCAATAAAAGTCGGCACGGAGTAGTGGTAACTAAGTCCAAGATGCAATTAAAACCCACTAACTATAGCAAAAAGATGAAAAACCTGACCCATAGCTCCCCAAAACCCCAAACTCAGGGCCATCGAGTAGATGTCTCCTCAGAGTGACTGTGCAGGACTAAACAGGCGTGTCCTGTGGGTTTCTGAGGGTGAAACTGTACGGGAGTGGAAAGCCGCATCCTTGTCTTGTCTCTCCAACATGGAACCCCCCAAGCTAATAGGACTCCTTGGTCCGTAACCAGGAGGGGGTGAGGGGAGTCCATAGAAACAGACTCAAAGATGACACATGTTAGAATGATTAGACGGGGCTTTAAGGGCATTATCACACTTCTTTGTTAGAGGGTTTAAAGGAAAGGATAGGCACCGTGACCAGACATGTAATAGCAGCCCCCAAGTGAATCTCAAAAAGAACCAAGTAGAGTTTATAGATCTTGAAAATAAAAAACACATCTGACGGCACCTTCACTGGATGGCGTTAGGTGCAGATTAGACACTGTAGCAGAAAAGGCCAATGCACTTGAAGATAGGATAATACAAATGATCGATACTCAAGCACGGCGTCAAATGAAACAGGGATCCGCTTAGAAATACGTAAACAGAGACTCGGTGACTTTTAAGACAACAAAACCTCAGAAGAGGAAAGAGAGCTTGACCCAGAAAAAAATGTTGAAGAAAAAGAGTTGTTGAAGCTATTTTAAACTTCAACCCACTTATTCAAGAACTTCAATGAACCTCAAGTAAATTACGCATAGAGGTGATTAGACCAAGCTCTATCATAGTCAAATTGTTAAAAACCAAATCTTGAAACCAGCCAGGGCAGGGGTTGGAGAAAAAGGCTCACATGACATGTACCAGAATAAAGATTAGGATAACTACTGTTTTCTCATAAGACTCCATCTGAGCCCTAAGTCAATGGCGTGATAACATGCTAAGGAGCGGATGAGAGCCCCCGCTAAGCTAGTAGATAGACACATCATTGAGAAGAAGAAAAAAGACCATTTAAGAAAGACAAGGCTGCCCTACCACGAACATTAAACCCGTTTCTTCCTGTGGAAGGAAAATAACGCCGGTCAGACGTTGACAGAAAGAAATGGAAACCACCCGAAATGGTAAAGGTTTGGGAAATGTAAAATTCTTTTTACTTTTCTGTGATATTTTTCATTTCCTTCAGGGAAAACAGACTATTGAAAGCGCGGTTCATAGTTTATGATGGGGTTTGTCAAATACATTGCGGTAAAATGTTGAACGACAAGGGTGCACAGAAAAGAGATGGTTGTTGATGTGAATCACTTCAAATACACATGGGCGGTGAGATGATGTGCTGTGATACGTTAAGGATGTAGATGATCATCTCCAGAACAACCACTTAAAAAAAGTATCATGACAAAGTGAACAGAGGGACCAAATGAAATACCCTAACAAGAGAAAACTAAACTAAAATTTATTTTAAGAGCCCACAGATGGAAACACCAAAAAAAAAAAAAAAGGCGGATAGGATCAATAAAAACCGAACAGCAAATAAACCTGCAAGTCCCCGTGGGTAAAGCCCTCACAGACAATTTTCTAGTCACCAAACCACACAGTCATGGCAGCCCAGAAAACAATTAGTAAGCACGTACAAACAGCTGATGTTGGGGTTAATTGCTCTGGCGTTGGCTCCGACGCAAGCCAGTCACACCACAAACGGCTTCCGTGCCCTTCACCATCTCCATGAGCATCGGCAGACTGAACGCACTGGCACAGCCTCGGTGTACAGAGCCTGCCCACACAGGGGGACGGTCCTCCCTGAGGCATCCCTGACCGATGGATGGTGGGACTGAACATGAATGGGTTCTTGATTAATTTTCACTGGCTTATGATCTCATAGCCAAGAGAAACGTGTGGGACCTTCCTTCCCAGCAGTTTCTACGACAAGCTTGGCAGGTGCCTTTCCACAGAGGAACCACATCTCGAGAGAATGCTCTTCCCCAGGGACGAAGGCACTTCGGATTCTCGGGTGGAGATTCCTGGTGATGGTTTCAGCTCCCACCAAAGAATTTAGATGTGGCTTTGACTTAAGCCACCTGACCTAGTGATCTACGTATCTGATGTGCTCGGCTCCTGCGAGAAGCCGTAGAAAGATGTTTGAAGCCGAGCAGACCAGCAGTTAGGGTGTCCGAGAGTGGTCTATGTGGACTCGGAGGTTGCTGCACAGTCGGGGTGAAGGAAAAGACGATGCGCTATGGGCAAAAGTCCTTGGGGTCCATGGGAGAGTGGCCGGAAGGTTGACAGAGGGCAGGAAGGAGCTCCAGCTCAGGGGGAGTGTGGCCCCGGGTAACCGGGGCCTCAAAGCAGGGGCTTTATTGAGGGCACTGAGGGAAAGGTTCTGCTGAAGGGGGGCCGTGGAGGAAGGAGGAGAGTCTGGGCTGAGCCACAGAAAAGTCACGCGGGGGGAGAGCCTAAGTGAATGGAGGTTCCCTTCTCTGTTTCTCCCTCTTGGTTTTCCTTCGGTCCCTACTCAAGCGCTTGAGAAATTGTCAGCCTGCCTGGCTTGTGCTCTTTGCTGCGGCAGCTAGGTGCTGTCCAGTTGGTGCTGACTGGTGACCCTGTGCGCAACAGAATGCAAGACTTCCCCATCCCGCACCATCCTCACGCCTGTTGTGATCTTTGAGCCCATTGTTGCAGCCGCATGCCCATCAATACCCTTGAGGGCCTTACTCTTGCCACGGACCCTCTATTTCACCAAGCATGATGCCCTTTTCCTTTTTCTTTTTTTAATCACTTGATTGGGGCTGGGACAGTTCTTATCACCATCCATCCATCCATCCATCCATCCATCCATCCATCCATCCATCCACCCATCTATCCATTGTGTCAAGCACATTTGTACATACGTTGCCATCAACATTGTCAAAACATTTCTTTCTACTCGAGCCCTTGGTATCAGCTCCTCATTTTTCCCTCCCTCCCTCCCTCCCTCATGAACCCGTGATCATTTATGAATTATTAGGATTTTTTCATGTCTTACACTGATTCCCTTTTTCAAGGGGGCCGTGCTAAAAAAAGCAAAACATTCGGTCACAGTGCTTCCAAACGAACAAGCCACACCTGATGGGATGGAGGTGAGACGCACGTGTGGAATCTCTAGGTGTGGAGATGTTCTTCCAGGCATCTCTGCAAAAACACGTGGACATGTATTTTTCTTTGACAGACGACGCCTCCGCTTAAATTCCGCTGGCGCAGCTGTAATATGAACATGAGCCACTTAATCTCCGTGAGGTTCCTTTTCACCATCTATTAACTGCAGAAGAGGATCTTCACCATGGACCTGACGGACGGGAAGTCTCGTGAAAGGCAGTAATTACTGGGAGTTTTATGTCATGCGTGATAAAATGAAGACTCCACTTCTCCAGCCTTTGAAACAATGTGTAATGCAGGCAGCATGCCATTTTACGATGCCTCATGGAATCAAAATTTAAATACACACATTAGTTACTTATGAAGTTGGGGGGGGGGGCGGGATATCAAGGACGATTAAGTTTTCTTATTACTCTGTTTCCTTGTACTCGACCAAAATGAATGAAATACTACTTCTTGTTCACCAATAGTCTCTTGAGAATCTATAGGTAACTTCCAGTCAGTCTCCTGGGTATTTTGAAAGAGGCACTAAGTCCAAGGACTAGTCTTTTTGTCTGACTCGTGGCTCCAATTTCCTTGTCTTTCCTGTGGGATTTAAGAAACATCGCTTTCTTAACCTGCCAATAGCCATCAAATTAGAGAAAACGTTTGTGGGACTCCTAGTTCTTTTGAAGGGAGAATTTCCTTTTCAGTTCCGAAGGATAAATTGGACTTTAAAAACTCGTCCAGGGCAATGTCAAGAGGGTCAGTTGGTGTCCATAAAGTTGCCCCGATGACAAGCTCTGGGAACATCTCCCTCCGGGTCCCCTCCCACTAGTCACCAATGGAGCAGGCAAATGCGACTCCGGCTATGTGACTATGTCCCCAATCCAATGTTTTGATGCTTCGTTTTACTTGTAAATGCGGCCAATTCCAAAGGCCTCTGGGCCCATGGACACCCAAACGATAGATAAATAGAACAAGCACAGGGATAGGGGGCAGCAGGCAGCCCCTCACACGGAGAGAAAGAACACGGCTCAATCAGACTCGAGCTGCTTGCCTGACAAAGGGCTTGCGAGCAAGACTGCACACAAAGCTTTCGGGGTCAAGAAGCCCGAGTTCACATAGAAGGGTTTGGCTCACTGGTGTCTTTCCCCCGAGGTTCTGACTTTTAAGTGTAGGGATTGCCCCTGCCGTCGCTTACTCATCAGGGAAGCTCTTGATGAAAAGTACAATCCAGAAGATGGTGCTCCGAGAGCACTTGGCAGGGCGGTGCTGTGCCCATCCCGTCAGCGTGCCAGAATGCCCCGTGCTCTGCCAACTATGATTACCCTTGGCATTAGTTGAAGATGCTGAGAGCTATAACCCTTCCTGAGTGTAGCCACCTGGAGCAGATTAAAGTCTGGGCTCTGCCGGTGAGGAGGTCTGAGGGATTGGAATACAAGGCTGTTTTAATATTTTCCGAGTCAGGCTGTTTCAAAAAATCCATATGTCAAATGTTCATGGATCTCATACAATTTCCTTCTCAGGGGAGCATTCAATTACCAGTAATGCGGAGTGGGATTAACTTGTGGGCCGAGCCATCTGGAGAGAGGCGTCACCGCCCCCCGGTCAATACGTCCAGGGGCTCACCGCCATGACTGAGGAAGTGGCTGGGAGTACTCACAGGTACGCGTGATGCTTCCTATGAAAGCCTTGTCCTGTTGGCTGGGGACATTCAGGTGCGACGGAAGGAAAGCCTCCCCTCCCCTCTGCGCTGACAGACACCGTCTGACATGATGCTGGAAGACGAGCAGCCAACAGTTGGAAGGCAACGATGGACTCCAGTGTGCCTTCTGTCACGAGGATGGCGTGCGAGTGGGCAGAGTGGCCTTGTGTGGCACATGGAGCTGCTGTCAGCCAGAGCGGACTTGAGGGTGGACAGCCACTGTGTGCTGAAGCATCCCTTGGTCAATGGAGGGCAACCCGAGGTTTCAGGAATGGGTTTTAGGATGGAAGAGAGCCCATAGAATGCCTGAGAAGGCTCCCCAAGCTGAAAGGCTTGGCACAATTAAACAGAAGCATCCGTGAAAAGGGAAATGGATGGGGGAGAATGACAGAGTAGTTCTGATGACTCAGTATAATATATATGTAGATAGGTATATATACACACACATACACATATATATGTATATTATATGTGGGGGTACCCAAAAGAAACTGGAATTTTTTTTCCTTCCAAAGCGATGTATTTACATATTTTGTACAAAACAACCACACGCCTTCAAAGCACTCTCCATTACACTTAATGCATTTGTCAAATCTGCAATTTCCAGACCTTGGAAACATTTTTCGAACTCATCTGTTTGGATGGCGGACAGCACCTCCCTCATTTTTTTCTTCACCTCTTCGACATCGTCAAATCGCTGTCCTTTCATGTCCTTCCGCATCCACCAGGAACAAAAAGAAGTCACACGCAGCAAAGTCAGGTAAGTAAGGTGTGTGGAGCAAGAAAGGCATGCTGATTTTTGCAAAAACTGGCACACTGAGATGGCCGAGTGAGCAGGTGCATTGTTGTGGTGGCAAAACCAGTCCCCTGTCTGCCACAAATCAGGCCTTTGTTTGTCACACACTGTGACGCCATCTTTTCAGAACCTATAAATCAGCGGTTCTCAAGCTGTGGGTCACAACCCCTCTTGGGGTCACACGACTCTTTCACAGGAGGTGCCCGATTCAAAACAGTAGAAAAATGACAGTGATGAAGTAGCAATGAAAATAAATTTATGGTTGGGGGGGTCACCACCACATGAGGAACTGTATGAAAGGGTCGCGGCGTTAGGAAGGTTGAGAACCACTGCTCTAAATCAAAAGCTTGGTTAACAATCTCACCTGGTAGAACAAACTCCAAATGCACTACAGGTCAACATTTTCATCCATTTAGGTGGCCAATGTCCAGAATGAGGTTTGTCATCAAGCAACCTTTCACGTTTTTTGAAATGAGAAAACCACTCTTGCACTTGAGTTTTTCCCATAGTGCTGTCCTTATCAGCGGTGTTCAACATCACCACATTTTCTGCGACATTTTCCCCAAGCAGCCGCACGCGGTTCTCTTAAATCAGCCATCGCAAAAAACGAGACTCAAGTGAAACTGCTTTTATGAAAAAATTCACTGTCACCAGAGAGAACCTTCTCCGGGCAACACCACGGGGTGCACTAACTCAGTGAGTTAATCGATGCTCACCCAGTGGGAACACGCATATGAAGAAAGCTCCGCTCTGCCCAGAGAAATTCCAGTTATTGGGGGGTGCCCCCTCATATGTATATTATATATATAATATATACTATTAATATACCATACAATATACTCGTGTATGTATATATTCAAATAAAATATATCCTATTGTCATCAACCACACTGTGTGCGTATATATATATGACAATAGTATATATACTATTTGAAGGAAACCACACACATACACATATGAATAAACATAATAAGAAGGCACAAACTGTAAAGCAAAAGATAAATAATGAATTTTGATTACTTAAAATGAAAACATCTCTACAAAAAGACATCAAGAGCAAAGTCAAAATACTGAAAACCCAAACCATCCACAAGAGAACTGATACCCATAATAATCATGAATTCCAACAAGGCTGTAAGAAAACAACTAAGCTAGAAAGCAAAGGAAGAGACAAGACTCGGATGCACGTAGTTCACAGAGTGAAACCCCTTGATGGCCAGTACGTGTCTGGAAAGACTCTCACACCCACGAACAATCAGGGAAACGAAAATTAAGAACCAGTTGGATCCTGTTTTGAACTCCTGTCTATTCGCAAAGAGCAATGGTAAGGGCGAGCAGCAGGGGTGTCGCAGGGAAGCTGAAAATGAGTCTCATTCTTTGACCCAGTTCCCTTTAGAGATGTCTGACCCAGAGAAAATGTGCACAAGGAGTTGATACAAAGTTGTCATTGCTGTGCTGGTGGAAAGCGCTAAAAACTTTCTAAAAAATCCTACAATAGAGTCTCTCTGAGTTGCAAGTAACTCCCGGGCAACAGGTTCTGTCTCGTCTAAGGAATGGTGCCCTGGTGGTGCGATGGTTAAGAGCCCACCGGCTGCCCCATGGGAGACAGGTGCGACAGTCTCCCACAAAGTTTCTCTGACGTGGGAACTCCAGGGGAGTGTGGTCCTGTCCTATAAGGCTGCTGGACAGTAATGAAGTTCAGATTTGGGGGACTGACTCTAAAAAGGATAAGGGATGTCTTTTAAGGTGAATAAGGGTCGTTGCTAAAAAGAGCAGTTTCCATGCATAAAATAGATCTTCATTAACCTACAGACCGATCATGTAAACTAGAAACCTGTCTTTATCTCTAAGGTGACCAGACGTCCCGCTTTTGGCAGAACAGTCCCGATTTTTGGCGTTTTTAAAAAGTCCTGATTTTTGGAAAGAATGCACGACAAGCTAGGGAACGGTCTATCTGGTCCATATAGACCAAATTTTTAATCAAGAACACCCCGCCTCCAGACAATGGTGTCCCGCTTTAAATCTGGTCACCTTACTCTAGTTACAAATCCTTAAAAATATAGTATCGAATGATAAAATTCAGTTACAAACTATACCTACAGTGTGTTATCATTTTTGTGAGGTTCTAAAACACACTGAGCAATCGTGTAAACTCTTCACACCCTACGGTCGGCAGAGACACGGAACCAGCATGGGCAAGGGGAGCAACAGGTTTGGGAACTCTGTGGTATTGCCACGCTGCCTTTCTCTAGCGCAATGGTTCCCCACCTTCCTCACGCTGCGACCTAATACAGGTCCTCATGTTCCTGACACCCCCCCCCAAACCATAAAATTAATGTTCGTTGCTACTTCATCACTGTCATTTTGCTACTGTGATGAGTCAGGTGACCCCTGTGAAAGAGTTGTCCGATGCCCCCAAAGGGGTCATGACCCACAGGTTGAGAACCGCTGCTCTAGCGCATGAGACACAGTGCAAGGAGAGAGGGAGAGATCTAAAGCAACTATGACACACTGTTAGCACCTGTATGTTACACATTATGCTGCTTACATGGATGTCGACTACACTGTTGGCCTTGTCTGCTGGATATGTTATGTCTCATAATTAAATAATGATTTCAGAATAATACTCCTGATCTACAAAGTGGAAAATGCTACAAAACGCTACAAAAGTAAATATAAACCTTTCTGGTAGAAGCCCTGGTTCTAGAGATAGAAGGCCTGTTTCAGACTGAGTGGCACTCGAGGAGAGTGCATCTATTTGTTAACTTCGGTACATTTTAAAAGATCAAGATGTGACCTTCAGGTGTGTTGGGTCCAGTAGCTAAAAAAAAATTCTGTATGCCTCGATTCCGTTTCCCGGTTACTGACTTCATTCATCTTCATTTCTACACAACACGTTCTGACCCAGCCATCAAAGCTACAGGCTGGTGGTGTTTGCAGGTCTCAGTGTGGTTTGCGTGTCCACCTGTGAACAACTCCTTAGAGCTAAGAAGAGAACCAAGTTAGGTAAGTGGTGCAAGTCAATCAGCAGCAAGCTCAGTGGTTCTCACAGGGAGGTGCCCCCCATAGGACACCTGGCTTATCATAAGGAGCTGGAAACATTTTCACTTGTCATAACTTACGGAGGGAGTACTACTAGTATCGATGAGGAGAGGTCAAGACTGCTATTCAAGATCCTACAATGCATGTACCGTTCCTCCCACTTAACCTCTCCCCCCACCCCCCGCCCAACAAGGTATTATTTGACACAAAAATATCCTTTGTTCCAGAATTGAGAGACCCTGCTAGGTGCATCCAATCTAAATCACATGGAGGATCAAAGAAAAATCATAGTGCAGAGAAGAGGAAATATAATTCAAACACATTGACTACAAAATATATGAGTATGGAAAAGACTGACTGAATGAATGTATACTAAACTGTTATCAATAACGATTTCTGGGATAGTATTCAAGAATTATTTTTGCTCACTTCCACTTTCTAGTTCATCTGAAATGGATATAAAGTACTTGTAAATTTCAAAATCATTCGAGTCTTTAAAGCTGTGTCTTCCTTAAGAGGTCAGTTTGTTTCTGCGTTTACTCCTTGTGACTGCAGCTCTTGACTGTTTGGGGCTCTACTTTCTTTTCCCGCTTGTTGGTATTTCATGTAGGCCATTCCACAAATCCAGATAATCTTCATATTTGACATTTTAATGGCCATATCATATTTCATTGTATTAATAGGTCAAGGTTTACTTAGCAATTTCCTAGCTGTTAATGACTTTGGATTCTTTTACCATTTTGAAAAGCATCGCTATAAACATCTTTGCAAAAATAAATCCCTCATATTGAGTTTTTGGGATTTGCTTTTCAAAGCACATCTGCCAAATCGAAGAATATTATATGTTCTGTGAACCTTGCTCCCTGTCAGTTTTCTTTCCGGAAAATTAACACCAGTGTCTCTACCAAAAATGTTTAGGTACACCTGCATCGCCAAATCTCTTAGCTTTGTTTTTTAAAATTATAAGAATTTAAATATGTGTAAGACCATCTATTGAACTGTTTTAATTTGCATCTATTTAATTAGTAGGGAAGATAAACACTTCCCAAGTGTTCGTTCGTTCTTTGTGCTTTCTGCCGTGCAAACTGCCTGTTCTTGTCCTTCAGCCATCTGTGCAGCCGGCTCTGACGATTGCCCCATAGCTTAACATGACATCCCTTAAATGGTAGTCTGTACTGGGGATACTTATGATGATGTTCCCCTATTGTTCTCTCATTTTTCTCTTTCCAGTTTGTGGTGAATCGTTTTTGCTCTTTGTTTTGTGTGTGCTTTTCGTTCATGTGGCTGCCAGTTGTATCGCCCAAAGCAGTCACCTTATCATCAGTTCACTTGTTATTTCTTTTATTGACAAAACATCTTGTTCTCTTCAAAATGGATACATATAGCACTGTTGCATTTTATATGTATAGAGATATATGTTTGCATATATATCATGTGCATACACTTAAACAGGAAATGGATTATGTCTGTTGAAGTAGATTATTAATCTGAGCTTTAGGCTCTAAAGTTGTTTTCCCCATGTTGATAGTGACTAAAAACTTACATGAGATCATTTTATATCCTTCTGTTTATAATAGTTTAGGTGTGTATTGAATCAGGAAATATCCATTTTATCTCCTTGGGTTGTTTGTTTCTTTATGTATTTATTCTTAATTTTGGTGATTATCTCACTCAATAATACCCACTTGTTAATGTTCCTTATGAAGGCATCTTAATACCTGGTAAGCTACTTCTCCATTGTTACTTTAAAAAAATATTATTTTTGCCACCTTGATTTTTTACATTTATTTTCATTGTCAATGACTATGAAGTTACCCGCTGGGGTTATAAATGATATTGCTTAAATCTATAAGTATACTTGAACACTTTTATTCTTCACTGTTCCAGCCTTCTGCTCAGCAAGAGAATATAGCTTTCCATTTTCCCACAAAAATTTACAAACATAAAAGATTTTAGATATTATTAGTTCTAGTCCTAGACTCCCCTGAAGTGCAGATTGATTAATTTAAAAACCAGTATCTGGTTAGGTGCTTAGTCAAAAATTGGACCCTCATGTTTTACTTTTTCTACCACACTATTTTATTCATCTTAATTAATGATATTTAAAGCTTAAAATGCAGTAAAGCTCATAGATAGATAGAAATTGGATATACCCTATTTGGTTAATGTGTTTGTTAGTCTGGGTAGACTGGAGAAACAAATTCATAGAGACTCATATGTGTTTAAAAAGAGTTTATTTATTTTATTTTATTGGGGGCTTTTATCACAATCCATGCATGTATCCATTGTGTCAAACACATCTGTACATATAACTAAAACAACAAACAACAACCAAAACACCACACTTCTTCTTTCTTTTGGGTTATACCAATGATAATATTAAATATTTATCCTTGTAAGAGTGATTGAGTTTGCTAAGCATAATGCTCTATGGTTTTGTCCATGTCATACAGTGTTATTGTTTTTAATGGATGTATAAAATTCCATAATATAAATATACCAGCGTCTGTTTATCTGTTCTTGTAGAAAAAAAAAAAAAGAGCTTTATACACAAGAGCATTGAATATTGAGAAAACATCCCAGCCCAGTCCAGATCAAGTCCAATATTAGCCCACATGCCTGATACCAATCTAAAAACTCCTCTTTAGACTCACAAAACATATGCAATGACACTGACTGCAGAAAGATCACAGGCCAGTGGGTGGGAAGCCTTGTGGATCCCTTGGTGTTGTAAGCATCTCAGTGCTGGCAGGAGTCTCTGCGGCACTAGTATAAGTTTCATGGGTCTTGTGAGTTGCAATATCTCCCAGGGAGTGAGCATGTTTTCCACCTCAAGCGAGCTATTTATCTCCTTAGCGCCTCCAAATGTGGTCATCAAGCTGTGAACTGATTGACAGACTAAACTCCACCCCTTCACTCTTAATCCTCTCAAATTGACAACAGATTATGTAACCACCACAGTTACTTTATAGGAAATTTCTAGATTGTGGTGGGGGCAAAAAGAGTAGTGATATTAAGCTTTGGGCAGATAGAAGCAAATATGACTTCTTCAGTGGGTTGCATTTATTCCATCTCATCATATCTCCACAGATGGCTTTCGGGTGGGAAAATGCCCATTGCTTTTTGACATCATCTCTCAACAACTTCTGGGTAGCTCTACCCTACCTTTTTATGGACTTTCTTGTCAATGATTATTTTTGGAGTGCTTAGAGTGTTCGTGGGAGTGTGTTGTATATACAGAGGGGAAGGTGTCCACAGGGGAGGATGTATTCCTCGGTATTTGGAGGTGTCTTTCTGGGAACATGGGGATGTGCCAAAGGATGTTATCAACTTTCCGACCCATCACTGCTTTCTGCAGTAAATCTCCACAGCAATAATTATCAGTTAATGAATACCAACTATCTGCCAGAAGGCAGGTTCTGTCGTCATATACATTGTCTCCGATCTTTGCAGCAACTCTACTTCGGGATTCAGAGAGACCTTGAACACTTGAGCCAGGTCAAGTTCCTTAATAAAAGGAACCCTGACTCGGGGCTATCTTAGATCAGATTTCATGTATTTTCCACAATGTCATCCTGTTAAGTTGCTATATTAACTCTCCTTGGGATAGCATGGAAGATGGGTGGGTTGTTCTATGATACTTTCTAAATTGTAAACTCCGAGGGGAATTTTGAAAACTTCTCAGCTAAGCAGCAATGCCCATAGACAAGCTACTTCTTGTCTCCAGACCTGAACCTTTCCTTACTATCCAGTCACAAAACCAGACGAAGATGTTACGAGAAAGGAATTTTATAAACCAACAGTACTCATACACATGATGTAAGAGACCGGAGCAGAATGTTAATCCATAGACTCCAACAATCTGTAAACTAGATCATATATCAAGACCCAGTGGAATTTGTCCTACAAATGATTTGGTTTAATATTTCAAAATTAATCAGAAAACAAAAAGTGAGGTGGGGGGAGAAGCCATTTAATCATCTAAATAGCTGCAGAGTTCTATTGCCTCCCATCGTACACAAGAACTGGTTGCAAATGGGTTAAGGAGATAAATGTGGAAACTAAAACCATAAAATTCTTAGGAAAACCAAACATAGGGACATGGCTGTCATGCAAAAGCCGAAACAGCAAAACGCAAAACTGGTCAATGAGACTTCAGGAATCATCTATCTGTTAAGCGTCTAATATAATATTGTACATATACATGGATAAAAAGAACCCTCAGCTTAGCAACAGAAAGACAAACCCAATAAAAAACGAGACAAACGACTTCCACAAATATTTCACAAAAGAAATTCTTGACATGGCCAACATAGGTGGAAGGGCATTCCGTGCCGTTGTTAGCCTTCAAAAAGATGCACATCGAAGCCACAAATGCCTTCCGCACTCAGATGGCTAAGATCAGGGAAATGCATTACAAATTAAAAACAGGAAATAGCAAAATACTGCTGAGAACAAGGGGGGCAGCCTTGAAACGCTTACCGATGGCTAGTGGGAACATAAAATGGGACAGCCGTTCTGGCACATGGGTTTGTTCCGGTGGTGGCCCGCGTCTAGTTCAGCATAGGGATCTATCTTCCTGGGCAGTGACCAGCAGCCATGGGTCCCAGCATGATTCCGCCCAAGAGCTAGCCTTCTGCGCATCCGCATCCGCAGTCAGAAAGGAGGTATGCCAACATGGCGTTTTGCCCAAGTTCGGGGCATTCACGAAGGGTAGATTTTGCTTTAAGTGAACATTTGCACGGCCCAGGGGCTCCTCATTAGCCATTACTACCATCGCCACGAATTGCCAGAGTTCATTCTGATTCACGGTGACTCTGTGTGTTACAAAGTCAAGGTGAACTTTATAGCGTGTCAAAGCTGTAACCTTTTGGAAGTATGGGGCCAGGCATTTCTTCAAAGGCGCCCAGGGGCAGTGGGGTGAACTGTCAACATTTTTGTTAGCAGTCGAATAATTCAGGGACTCCTTCATTAGCTGTTGGGGAATGCGAATTAAAACCGCAATGGGATCCCAGGACACACTATGCGAATGACTGCCGTTAAAAATCTGGACAACCAAGTGTGGACAAGGAGACAGAGCAGTGGTTCTCAACCTTCCTAATGCCGCGACCCTTTAATACAGTTCCTTGTGTGGTGGTGACCCCCCCCC
>NW_022111361.1:4665126-4666259 GCF_000313985.2 Echinops telfairi | reverse complement strand
GCGATCGGCGTCGGCCACGGCGCCAGGTGCGGACACGGGGACGCAGGTAGGACGCGGCGCCCACCCTCCGCGGCCCCGCCTCTCTCCTGCTTTCGGTTTCCCGTCGTTTGCCGTGACTTTTAAGGAGCCCTGGTGACCCCGTGGTTCAGTGCTCAGGGGACTAACTGAAAGGTCAGCTGTTCGCCGCCGCCAGCCGCCCAGCAGCAGAAAGATGTGACAATCTGCTTCCGTTTAGTGTCCCTCCGCGTGACCCTAGGGCACAGGACTGCCCCCCCCTCCCCGCCCCGGCCTCCCCACTGGGTTTCCAAGACTGTAAATCCTTGTGGGAGCAAATTTTCTCTGTTGGAGCCCTGGTGGGCTCGAACCGCCCAACTTTCTCTTAGCAGCTGAGCGCTTAACCACTGTGCCACCAGCACGCCTTCCGTAAAAATTACAGTCTTGGGAACTTGATTGGGCGGGGCGGGGGGGGGGGCAGACTTGCTTCACCCTCCCCCCATAGGCTCACTATGGGTTGGACTCGCGTTAATGGGCTTGCTGTGCACTTTTGTGGGCTGGCCCTGCGGTTCTCCTGAAATTTCTAGGGCCCTGGACCCACTGGGGGAGGGTCGCTAATCCCTCTGAGAATCTGATGGAAAGCGCAGATCCTTTCCCCACACATACGCACAAAGTTAATCTTAAGAGTACTCCCGGGCTCCAGGTACACATCGGCACCACGCCATGTCAGCGTCCAGCAACCGCACGTGACAGGAGAATGACCTCAAAGAATGACCAAGAGTAATCTTGGCAGGAGCTGCCTGCTACAATCTCCACCGGCAGGACCACTGTCGGGTTCGAACCGCAGACCTACGGGTTAGCAGCCCCACTCTCTTAGCAGTTCTGCGTTAGTTCGTCCTTCCTTAACATATGAGAAACAGCTCACTCATTCCAGAATTTGGATTCCTGTCGGTTAGTGTCCTGCCTGTGGTAAGGGGTGGGCTGATTGGTTGGTACACCCCCGCCCCCATTAAACTGGTAATCATTATTTGTTTAAAAGTTTAGTGGCTCTGAGACACACCAAGGGGAAGTGTGTGTGTGTGTGTGTGTGTGTGTGTGTAGAGCGAGGACTGGATCAGCTGGCATGGTATTTTAGATAT
>NW_022111361.1:4653573-4665002 GCF_000313985.2 Echinops telfairi | reverse complement strand
GTGTGTGTGTGTGTGTGTAGAGCGAGGACTGGATCAGCTGGCATGGTATTTTAGACACACCAAGGGGAAGTGTGTGTGTGTGTGTGTAGAGCGAGGACTGGATCAGCTGGCACGGTATTTTAGATATTATTTTAGAATGGCTTCCTGAGTCCAGCAGGCCGGCCTCTGAGTTCCACTTCTGTATATGCCCATTGAAGACATGCAGAGATCTGCTCCACCACTCAGGTGCCCAGTCTTTGGGAACTCTTTCTCCTCCTGCAGTGTTTGGGGTGGGTTGGTTGGTTTTGTGTTTTTAAAAGCCGTGGTAAGTAAGTAAGTAAAAGACGAGGCTTTCTACTCCTGTAGAGTTACAGTCTCGGAAACCCACGTGGACAGTTCTACTGGGTCCTGGAGGGTGAGACTGAGTTGGATTGGACTCAGTGGCAGTGAGTTGAGTGAGTATGTGGCGCCCCGGTGGCATCGTGTTTATGAGTTGGGCTGCCACCCACAAAGTCAGCAGATTGAAACCACCAGTCATTCCACAGGAGAAAGATTAGGCGCCTACTCTGGTACAAAGAGCTACAGTCTTGGAAATCCACAGGGGCTTAATTTAATATTGTGTATATATATATATATATATATATGGTTAAAGAGAATCTGCAGCTTAGCAACAAAAAGACAGACAACCCAATAAAAAACGAGACAAAAGACTTCCACAGGTATTTCACAGAAGGGATTCTTTACATGGTGGAAGGGTACTTACTCCATGTTCCTGCTAGCCTTCAGAAAGATGCAAATCAAAACCACAATGCCCTCCCCACTAAGATGGTTAAGATAAGGGAAATATACCCAAAACTGCTGGAGAACTTCAGAGCAATTCATTAGGCTGCTTCTTCAGCAACAGGGAAGTTTGGTCAGATACCAATACATAACCTGTCACCTAGCCAACCTGTCTCACAGCTCCCCTCTCCGAATTTACTCTAAGGAAATAAGTGGAAGAGAAAAACAAGAGCTGTGTGCAGGGATGTGTTCGACAGCATTCCTTTTAAGAAGGGGAAAGTAGCTTTAACCCACATGTCCACCACTTAGGGGATGCTAAAGTACATCATGGCAGCCCAACCCAGCAAAACTGTCCAGACAACTAGAACCAAGTCACTGCCATGGGGTTGATCCCAATGCAGAGACCTTCAAGGGCAGAGTAGACCGACCCCTGTGGGCCTCTAAGACTGTAGATATCTCCTATTTTAATCACTTAATTGGGGCCTCTTACATCTCTGATAACAATGGATCCATCCATCCATTGTGTCGAGGACATTTGTACATATGTTGCCATCATCATTTTCAAAACATTTTCTTTCTACTTGAGCCCTTGGTATCACCTCATTCCCCCCTCCACCTTCCTCCCTCATGAACCCTTGATAATTTATAAATTATTATTATTTTCATGTCTTACACCAACCGCTGTCTCCCTTCACCCACTTTTCTGTTGACCGTCCCTGGGAGGGAGTTATATGTAGATCATTGTGATCGGTTCCCCCTTTCTCCCACCACCTGCCCCTTCCCCTCCTGGAATGGCTACTCTCAATATTGGTCCTGAGGGGTTCATCTGTCCTGGATTCCCTGTTTTCAGCTCTTACCTATACCCATGTACATGCTGTGGTCTAGACAGATTTGTAAGGTAGAATTGGGGTCATGATGGGAGGGGGGCATTAAAGAACTAGAGGAAAGTTGTATGTATCATCAGTGCTATACTGCACCCTGTCTGGCTCATCTCTTCCTGTGACCCTTCTGTAAGGGGATGTCCAATTGTCTATATAGATGGGCTTTAGGTCTTCACTCCACACTCCCCCTCATTCCCATCGATATGATTTTTTTGCTCTCAGTCTTTGATGCCTGATATCTGATCCCATCAGCACCTCATGATCACACAGGCTGGTGTGCTTCTTCCATGTGGGCTTTGTTGCTTCTCAGCTAGATAGCCACAAGTTTAGCTTCAAGCCTTTTTAAGACCCTAGGCGCTATATCTTTTGATAGCCTGGCATCATCAGCTTTTCTGACCACATTTGCTTAGGCACCCATTTTGAGACTGTAAACCTCTACAGGAATAATCAGTTTCCTCTTTCTCCAGTGGAGTGACTAGTGACTTTGAACTGTTGGCCTTGTGTTTAGCAGCTCAGTGTGTAGCCCACTGCACCACCAGGGCTCCTCAGCAAGCTCTTTTGACCTAAACCAAACTCCAGGCTGTTGTTTAGTTGATGCTGACTCATAGTGACCCTACGGGGCAAAGCAGAAGGGGCCCTGTGAGTTTCCAAGACTGTGACTCTTTACAGGGAAAGCCTCATCTTCTCCCTTGGAGTGGCTGGTAGTTTCAAACTGCTGGCCTTGCAGTTGGCAGCTCAGCTTATAACCACATATATACCATAGGGCCCCTTACTGCTAGGCCTTCGTTCCAAAGGATAAGCGTGTTCTGTGGTTGAGGGTTTGATGGCAAACAGACTCAAATCTGAGTCTTGGTCCTTACGAGAGGTACAGCTTTCAGCTTGTTTCTTAAAGTCGGTAAGCTCAACCTCCGGATGATGGGATAATGATAGGATATATCCAGTAGGGTTGCCATCTAGAATAAATGAGAAACAACGACGACGACAACAAGTCAAGCTGTGTAGCTAATGCAATGACAGCAGCAGCCCGACTCAGTGGCTTTTAAATAACATCTTCCCCCTCCCAAATATGGATGCATGATTCACATATCACAGAACTGAATAGCTCAGTCGTTCCAACGTATCAAGGGGGAATTGAACAATCACCACCACATCCATCCTACTGCACTCCCTCCCCCATGGTTGATCCACACCACCATGAGCTGCTCAATCACAATCAGCTCCAGTGCTCCCTTCTTCCTGCCTTCATTATTTACTCCCCAACTCCCCTTCCAGTCCCCCCACTTACATTTCCTGTAACATGCCTCATCAGTCATTATCAGTGGATCAGTATACATCGCACTAATGTTAAGGATGCGATCATGTTAGTAGAAAGGCAACTAGCATCTTCATATGGAGGATCCCAACTTTACACAGCCACTTTGGGCCCTTCTCTTAACTCTAGGGTACCTAATTACGTACTCAGCATGTAATTGGCATTTGGACATCTAAGTGGCAATTCCACACCAAGAAACTTAGGCAGTCAAGCTCCCAAGCTTTCTCCTCCAACCAAAATCGCAACGCCTTCACGCCCGTTCCGACTCACGGCGGCCCTACAGGCCAAGGCAGAACCGCCCCTGTGGGTTCCCTAGACAGTCATTCTTTGGGGGAATAGAAAGCTTCCTTTTTCTCCCGCGAAGTAGCGAGCTTATGCTTTTGAGCTGCAGGCCTTGCAGTTAGCAGCCCAGTGCATTCCGATGAAGCCACCAGGACTCCTGTGGTCCTCCGCATTTTCCAGCTCTCAGACCAAACCCCATTCAGCAACGACCCATGACCCTGTCCTCAACCCTTTCCTTTCTCTCGTACTCCACACCGATCCATCGGCAGATCCTCAGACTCCACCACCAGGATATAGCTGGGCTCTGACCCCTCCAAGCACCTCCACTGGCGACCGGCCCAAGTGCCTTTGCTGCTCAGCCAGATTATAGAACTGGTGTCCTTGCGTCCATGTGTTTTTTGTTCTTCAGCCATTTAACTCTTACTGTACACCATGCAGCTGCAAAAACCCCACCAGAGGCTTCTTGACTCACAAGAATAGGCAACACCCTTACAGTGCCCTTCGAGGCCCAATTATCTGGGCACCCTTTACTTTCCTGCCGCTAGCCCTCCCATTGCTCCCTCCACCCCACTCACTCTGGCTGCCTTTCTCTCTTCAGACACACCGGCACCTTCCCACCTGTTTTTCCTCCTGCCTGCAGTGTGCTTCAAATCTCAGCTGAAACCAGACGTTCTGAGTGAGGCCTGCCCCTCACTGCTCTTTGAAATTGTGTGCATACGTGCACACACTTAAATACTCATACGCACACTCAGACGCATGCAGAAGCACACGCAAATAACATAAACATTGTGGTGGTTATGCAATCTGGTGTCAGCTTGAAAAGGGGTGGAGTCTAGCCTGTCAATCAGTTAGCAGCTTACAACCCCATTGGGAGCCTCCTTGGAGATAAATAGCTCCCTGAAGGTGGGACACACATACTCTTGGTGAGACAGTCCTGTTGGCAAGACCCATGGAGCTACCCTGATGGAGCCAGAGCTCGAGCTGGAGGAGCCACGTGGAGACCCACGCCAGCGCCGAGATGAGGTGCCTCTTCCACTGCCACTGGATCCACAAGACTTCCTACCCACTGGCCTGTGAGCTTCCTGCACTCGGCATCATTGCATGTGTTGTGTGAGTCTGAAGAGGACTTTATAGACTGGTACTGGACATATGGGCTAATATTGGACTTATGGACTGGGATGTTTTCATAATATACAATTGCTCTTTGATATACAGTTCTCTCTTACACACGAGTGTCCATGAATTTGTTTCTCTGTCAACCCGGACTAACACACATGCGCATACACAAACATGTTTGTACACACACAGGTGCACACTCATCTGTGTACATAAATATACATATTCATGTGCACAAACACCCGTTCACCATCACACACACGCAAACGTGCACACACACAAACACATGCGCACACATAGATACTTCCCAAGGTATGTTCAAATCGTCATGACCTTCTAAGCATCACCTTATAAAACTCCTATAGTGGTTTCAGTTAATACCTCTACTTTATCAAGGCATTGATCTTGCCGGTTTTCTTTGCTGGTGTATTTGTAGGACCTAAAATAGTGGTAGGAATAAAGAAACTAATGTCTCGAGGACAGACGGAAGGGAGTGAGGAAACACAGAAGCCCTGTACAGAGTTCTGGTTGTGAAGCAGGAAAGAAAATGAGGGTCGGCCCTGTGGGGAGGGTGGGACGGGGTAGGACAATGAGGCCTGAGTTACTTTCGTCAGTTACAAGAGGCTCACCATGTGCAGATGCGGTGGCCAGGGGCTGGTGAGTGGTCAGGTTGCTACCCTGTTTCCCCGAAAATAAGACAGTGTCCTATATTAATTTTTGCTCCCAAGGATGCGCTAGGTCTTATTTTCAGGGGATGTCTTATTTTTCCATGAAGAATACGGTACACATTTATTGTTTATTGTTTTATTAAGAGACCTCACACTTCCTGTCTGCTCTGGCTGCGCGGCGGCCAACCGTGAGCTGGACACGATGGATGGATGGATGATGACAGCAGCTGTAGGAGTCCCAAATAAAATGATTTTTTTTTAAAAAGGGGGTTTTTAATAAAGAGCTCCTCTCACAAACAAAATCGGTGCTATCTTTGTCAACCGGCAAGGGAGAGGCGTTTAATAAGCCACCAACTCAAACAGCTTCTTCTCTCAAGTCTCTACTCAACTAACTCCGCCCCGCTGTGTCCTGATCGGGCCTGCTCCTCTGAAACCAGCCCAGAAGAGAGGCTCCATCTCTGCCCGGAAAGCCCAGGAGAAAGTTGTTCTGCGCAACTCATATTCCGCCTGCCCCAGGGGACCAGGCAACCGGCTCTCTACATATTAGCCATTTCTTATTACACTAATGCGTCCGTGAAGGCATTTTGTACCTGAGCCTTGTGGTCCCTTGTGAGGATGTGGGGGAGAGTAGGCAAGGGGCTGGTCTCACTCTGCCCGGTGTCTCTGAATGCTAGGAGAAAGTTCCCGGGGAGCAAAGTTCATTAATTTTTGAATTAATTTCTTTTTTTTCTTCTCATTAATCCATACAGGGTCTCTGGCGGCACCTGAGCCTTCCCTTGCCAAATGTGAGTGGCAGAAGAAACTGACCCCCGAGCAGTTCCACGTCACCAGAGAAAAAGGAACGGAACCGGTAAGCTGAGCTGGTCACGGGTTCAGATGAGGGGGACCTGGGATGAGGTCATCCAGCAGTCCCGGCGCCGGCTGCCTCTCTAACGGCACACCTCTGGCCTCAAGGCATCAACATCCTTCCAGAATTTTCCCTGGACACATGCCTCCTCAGACCCCATCACCTTGTCCTGGCTGGATTGCCTCCTAAGTAGCCCTGATCCCCTGGCCCGTTTCTCCCCTGCTGCCGCCGCCACGCTGTCAGGTTACCCTGGCCTCCCACTGGCCTGGCGACCTAGCTTCCTCACCCTCACGGTTCTACCCCAGCTGTCCTTGCTCCTCACCAAGCACCAGAGAGGTTTGTTTGAAAACGCAAGTCGCCCCACACCGCTCCCATTCTGAAAACCCCTCCATGGTTTCAAGCCTTTTAAAGATGGAGACCAAACGTGTGAAAGTGGCTAATGAGGTCCTCAGGGTCTGCCCCTTCCCCTACCCGCCAACCTCAAATCCTCCAGTTTTCCTCCTGGTCACCAGGTCTCGCCCCTCCTCCAGGACCCGCCTTCTCCTCCCCCGCCGGCCCTACGTAGACTGACTCCATAGCAACCTTTTCCTGCACTTGAACCCAGATCCTGCTCCCTCAGGGACGTCTTGTCCCAATCCCACGCCAGGTCTGCGTGTATCAGTCACCTCCTTTCCGTGCAGATTCCCCCGATTACCCACGAGTAATCGTTACTCGTGGGTGCCGTCCAGCTCCTCGTCACCCCATGTGTCACCGAGCGGAAGACTGCTTGGCCCTGCCTCGCCCCGACAATTGTGATGTGGGAGCCCATTGCGGCAGCCACTGTGTCAGTCCACTTTGTTGTGTGTGTGGGGGGTTCCTTTTTTTTGCTGACTCTGTGTTAGTCTGGTAGACTAGAGAAACAAATTCGTAGATACTCATATGCATATAAGAAAGAGCTTTATATACAAGAGCAGTTGAATATTTAGAAAACACCCCAGCCCCGTCCAGATCAAGTCCATAAGTCTGATATCAGCCCATATGTCTGATACCAATCTATAAAATCCTCTTCAGACTCACAAAACACATGCAATGACGCCGAATGCAGGAAGATCACACATAGGGGAGAGGCCAGCCCACCACAACTAATCGTGGGTTCGGTAGGCCCAATTGTACAGTGTTGTCTACTTACTCTGGATGGCTGATAACCCATAGGGAGAATAACCCCTGACCTACTTCTGTTGACCTACAAGTGTATAGTAATTCACCATGTGTAGCAAGCAGCTAGGTTTGGCATATATTTGGGGGAGACAACTTGGGAGAAATCTTTCTGTTTCCCACAATCACAGGCCAGTGGGTGGCAAGTCTTGTGGATCCAGTGGCGTTGTAAGCATCTCAGCACTGGCAGGGGTCTCCACTTGGCTTCTCCAGCTTCAGAGGTCTGGCTCCATCAGCCTCTCTCCATGCGTCTTCTCCACAGGGATGTCCCGCAGAGCGAGCATGTGTCCCGCCTCCAGTGAGCTATTTTTCTCCTTAGTGCCTCCAAATGAGGTCATCAAGATACTACCTGATTGACAGGCTAGACTCCACTCTGAATCCCCAAATTGACACCAGATTACGTAAGTACCACACTCCACTTTACCATGATGTCCTTCTCTAATCCCTCTTGAAAACATGTCCAAAGTTTGTGAGAAGAATCATGCCAGGAGCATTCGGGCTGTACTTCTTCCAAGACAGAGTTGCCTCTTCTCTGGGCAGTTTTACACTGCACTTCATGTCCTTTCCCCACTCACCACTCGAATGCAGCAGCTCCTCCTCAGTCTCCTTCATTTGTCGTCCAGCTTTGGAAGCATATGAAGAGATTACAACTGCCATGGCTTGAATCAAGCACACCGGGCACTCTGTGCCTACCCTCACAGTCATCCCTTTTATGGTTGTTTCTTAGCACTTTAAAGAGGTCTCTGGTATAGTCGAGGGCCCTGGTGGCACTGTGGGCTAAGCATTGCCCTGCTAGCCTGCAAGGCCAGTGCTTCACACCAACCCGCCCCTCCAGGGCAGAAAGATGAGGGTGGCTGTTCTGGTAAAGGTGCCATCTCAGAAACCGCAGAGAGCCGCTCTCTGTCTTTAAAGAGCCAGAGTTGACTGGATGACCGTAGGTGGGGTGGGTTTCTTTATGCGGTAGCAGGCACTCACCCTTTCGTAAATGTTAAACAGAGGCTGGTACGTAGAAAGGCATCCAAGCTGCACTCAGCAAGCTCAGCTTCCATTTACTCCTGGGAGAACTACCCCCGTTCTTCCACGCTGTCATACCTTTCTGTATCGAAGAGAAAGCACTGGGATTCTCACCCAGCGGTCCAGCGCAGACGCAAGCCTTCGCCCTGCTGAGCTGTGGAACCTGATGATCAGGTCTTGTTGGCCGCGAAGCAGACCCCACAGAGTGGGCCAGGGCACAGCAAACGCCACCGCGTTGGGGCTTGATCAACACCTGCAGAGCCCACGCCACTGCCTGTGTGGACGGGTCCTCCTCTCACCCTCCTCTTCCCGATGCTCAAGGGACCACAGAGACCAGCTGATTCCTGCAGGTGCTCGTGAAATACTTTGGTTCCTTACAACGTCCTGTGAGTGTGATTTTTATGGAAGCCATTCCTGGGAGGGAGGCTTCGTCAGTCAGTCTTTCGGGCAGCACAAGGGAGCCCCACTAACGGTGCGGCGTGCGCTGTTGTACGTGTTCCCAGAAGCCTCTAAGCCAGCCCGAGTTCCAAGGTCCTGAGCCAGGCCGGGTTTGCTAGCTGTTCAAAGCCTGGAGACGGGTGACCAGATGTTTGGGAGAATCACTCTGAGGCCTTCTCAAACAGATAGAGTGATACACTGCACATTTGGCCACTGTACAAAATGGGCATCCTCTACTATTCAAACGAATGTCATCAATCCCTGTAGCTGATCCCATTCCCATGCTTAACTTTCAGAATCTCGCACAACAAATAGCTTCCTTCCGTTCGCTTCATTAGATGCCGCAGAGGGGAGGAAGAAGGCACTTAGCCTTCCTTTTCAGTGACTGGGAATTAAAATCCGGTCCACCTCTTTTTATTGGACAACAGTCCTATACTAACTGTAGTAATACAATGCTAGGTACTGGGGAAACAATAAGAAATATTGACAGATTCTTACCACAAAGAGTTTACCGGCCAGCTGAGCAATCGTGAGCAGGCAGGTATCAGTAGATAGTAGGTACAACACTGGTCCTTGCTGGCCTGCCACCCAGATCCACACTGAGTGTGCCAGCCTTCCGAGCTCCGGGAACAGTCACCAGGCTCCCTGGCACTCTGGCTCGTGATTGGTTCTATGAGTGGGAAATGCCATGGAAATGAAAGGCAGGATGCAGAAGCCAGGTCAAGGGTCCAGACCCTCGCTATAGGCTGGGAGCGGCTGTGTTCCTCCACTCCAGCTGTAGTTCCTGCCAAGCAGCTTGCACCTACGGCACCACCAGGTTCTGGGAACTGCCCTCGCTGTTGCCCCATGCACAAGCCTGATAGGGACAGGAGGTCCTCCTGGTGTCGCAAATCCAGGGATACTCCTTACTCCTTTACTGGTTTCCAGTTGTAGTGTTACAGAGAGTCCTGCAGCAAGTCGTCTGTTCCCCACAGTAGTGACACTGCCAAAGAAAAGCTGCCCTTCGGTTCAGATACACTTTGAAAGCCTAAGGGATTTTACAGACATCGCCTCTCTCCAACCCCCCTGGCCCCGTCCCTTGTATGGCTCTTGTCTAGTTCAGTTACTTCGCTTCTCAATGGTTGTGGAATGGATTCTTTTTTCTTACCACCGCTCCCACCCCAACTAAATCCAGGCCTGAGTTCCTGGCCCTCTGAGGATTGTATTGCCTCCAGCGCCTCCTTTCCCTCCTCCAGTCTGCTCTGCTCATGGTGGCCAGGCGATCTTCCGAAAAGCAGCTCTGCTCCGTGTGCACCAGTGTAAGACTCCTCGTCGCACTCCACGTTCATTAGGGTAGAATTTGACTTCGTTTTGAGGGGGGAAGCTGTCACACTGAGGACCAAGCTGTGGTTTCCTTCTGGGGCCTTCCCGACAGGCAAAGGCTGCCCAGTGAGGGGGGAGACGGGGAAGAGCGACGCCCTTGAACGGTGGTGCTGGTGAAACGTACAACATACCCCCACTGCCAGCGTGTCAGTAGGACTCATGGCCACCCTGCAGGACAGGGCCGAACTGCCCCTGTGGGTTTCCAAGACGGTCGCTCTTCACCAGAGTAGACAGCCTTGTCTTCCTCCTGAAGAGCGAGCGGCTGGTGGTTGCGAAATGCCAGCCTCGACGTGAACAGCCCAGCCTGGAGTCGCTGCCCTGCCAGGGCCCCAGAGTGTAGGCCGCGCACTGGTCAAAGAGCCAACAGAGCCGTGCTAGCAGAAACCCACCTGGAATGTTTCTTACCATCAACGATGGTGAGACTTGGAACACATCATCCGGAAAGACAGTCGCTGAAAGGGGACATCTGGTTGGTAAAGTAGGGGGGATGAGGACGTCAGATGGGTTGACACAGTCCCCGCAGCAATGGGCGCATGTGCACCCACCTCATGCAGGTAGCACCCAGCCAGGCCACACTCCATTCTGCTCCACGGAAGGTCCCCAGGAACCGAGCCCAGGGTGGTCCAGCCCCTCCCTGCCCTTCCAGGCCCATCTTTCTCCATGGCCCTTGCACACGCCACCCTGCCTTCCGAGACACGTTCCCCCTTCCCTCCTCTGAGTCCCTCTTCCTCTTGCTTCAAAACCAGCTGACTGTGTTGTGGGTCCTCGAAAATCAGCATCGACCGCCACCTGGATGATTTAGAAATTAAGCATCTTAAAAGGTCAATAAAACCCAACAACAACTGAAAAACCAGAAAACACAGAACCCCAATCACAGACACTGCCTGGTGCCTAAAGCCATCGTGGAAGCACCCCAAGTCATGACGTCTGGGTCACAGCTGCTCTCACCCTGACTTGGAACCAGTTACCTAGCTCTCTGCTCACCAGGTGGCTAGAGGCCCGAGTCCAGCTACAGCATCTCGGCTCTCGAAAAAAGCCAGCCTTTGAAAGCCCTGTGACGCACAGCTCTGCACTGGCATGGGGGTGGGTGGGGGGTGGGAGTGGGGCCGCGGTGTCGGGTAGGGGGTGCAGCATGCACCAGGACCGACTGGAGGGCAAATGATGTGTTTGCTAGTCTGCCTTTGAAAGATAACCACCTGCTCACTTAACCCCTGACCAGCTCGGGGCCGCATTCTTTGCACAAGGAAACCTTGGTTTTATTTTTCACTTTTTCCCTAGCCATGGCCTGAGCACCCCACCCAGTAGGTAGCAGGTTCCAAAGTAAGTACAAGAATGAATGCCTGCGGCCGATGTTGCATTTTTCCCCGGAGAAGTAGCAAGTTGTGTCTAGAACTGGGAGCCGTCAGGCCAGGAGGCCGGGAGAGGGGCTGTTCCGTGGGTGACGTTCCATCTGAATGCTGCTCTTCCGCGTGCGGTGATCTGTTCCCGGTCACTTCCTCTGCCCGCCTGTCTCCCTGCACCGAACTCTGGCGGCGTGGCTGTGGTGCGTCGGGCCG
>NW_022111361.1:4621355-4653473 GCF_000313985.2 Echinops telfairi | reverse complement strand
TTGGCGGTGGCAGCCAGCAGCAGCTCCGCAGGAGAAAGCCTGGCCTCTCCTCCGTGCACAGCGACAGCCCCGGAAACCCACGGGGTCACCGTGGGGCCGCATCGACTCCGTGTTGACAGATGGTGTTTTGAAAGCCATCAGACTGCCCAGATCCAGTGAATGGGCTGATCTAGAGCCTCAGGGCTGATCTAGAGCCTCAGGGCTGATCTAGAGCCTCAGGACAGAACGTCCGCTTCACGATCGTTGTCCTTCGGCGCTGCCCCGTCAGTTCCAAGCCACAGCGACCCGGTGCACAACAGAATGAAGTACAGTACTGCCTGGTCCTGGTGGTGCGTCGTGGTTCCAAACTGGGCTGCTAACTGCAAGGGAGGCAGTTCAAAACCACTAGCCGCTCTCGGGAGAAAGGCAGGGCTTTCTACTCCTGGAGAGAGTTACCGTCTCGGAAACTGACCCCCAGGGGCAGTTCTAGCTTGTCTCATAGGGTTGTTGTGAGCGTGGTCCCGCGCCATCTGTACAGGGGTTATGTTTGAGACGATTGTTGCAACTGCTGCCAATCCTGCCGCGCAGGGGCCTTCCTCGTTTCCCTGCCCCTCGACTTTCCCAAGCAGGATGGCCTTCTCCAGGTCTTCATGAGAGGCGCCAATTAACGTCAGCGTCTGGAGCAGGCACTCAAGAGAGGCCGCTCTTTAAGGGACCGTGCGAATGGCTGCAGCTAAGTTCAGGGTTCTTAAAGGGGGGAAATCTAAAGGTGCCCAAAAGGCGGGCTCACTAGGGTCATTTGAAATGGTCCTAAGAACGTGCAGTAAATACTCTGGGGGCAGGGAGGCGGGGGTGTTGCATACTGGCGCTGTGAATTGTTTGAGGTGGAAAGGAGAGGGCAGAAGATGCCAGCGTCTCTCCTGAGCCAACCTGACAACGTGGCGAGCCATCTGGGGCTGTGGCTTCTCTCCTTCCTACGAGAAGGGGTGGTCCCCACCTCCACACACGGGTCGTGGATCTCCATAACCTGCACAGGGCGCCTTTGTGTGGCTGCATTTTCGTTTTCACTTTAACAGAAGAGATGGTGACAGGAATTGGGCAAAAGTGGGATTTAAAAAAATTTTTTTACAAGGCACTCTAGTTCCCAACATAACCTATAAAAGAAATACTGCCTGGCTCACTCACGTTCCCAAGTCCCCTTGTGTTCCTCTTGGGATACCTTCAGAAACCTGCCAAGTCTTTGAGCCACAGCTAATGTGGTCATTTCATTAGGAAGCAGGGGGAATTTCATTAGGCGCTGCGAGGATCTAGCGTACTGTTGAACGTGTCCTAAGTGTCTGGCGTTGTGAACACCGCACGAGGCATATGAAAGCCACCGCCCGGCCCGGCTGACCTGTGTGGTTTATGTGTTTATCGTCAGCCCTTGGAGGTTTCCGGGCGTTTCAACAGCAGGCTAGGTCCCGTCGTCGCCGCAATGGAGTGAGTCCGAGATCTCACACGCTCACAGAGGCTGAGCCTGCCCTCTCACTCTCCGCGCACACCCCGTGCTGTTCTTGGGACATGGGAGCTCGCAGCCTTATTCATGCCTCACGGGGGTATTGCCGGGTTGTGCACTGTACCCCACTCCCTGGAGAAACATGTGCTTTGTCAGATTAGGGCAGTGCTGCCTGGACCGCTGGTGAGAGTGGGGACTTAGCCGGGGATCCTCCCCCACTGCTGTCAGGAGAATCCTGAACGTGGTGTGTCCCATTGACTTTCAGCCATTCAGCGGGATCCACCTCAACAACAAGGAGCCGGGGATGTATCACTGTGTGTGCTGTGACGGCCCACTCTTCAGGTAAGCACCGCGGAGAAGGCACAGGTGGGCCGGGGCGAGGAAACCTCTACATCCCCCCGGTGCCCGTCTCAGTGAGGCCGGGGAAATCAACGCCTCCCCGTTGGGCTCCGGTGCTGCCGCTGTTCCCCTAAGACATGTCCCTGCTTTGATCGTTTCTGCCGTGGGAGCTGTTAGCAAGGCTTCCTGACCTGCATGCTTCCTGGAGAGAGAGCAAGCCCACAAAAGATGCAGTGGCCCCTTAAGACAAAGCTATTTGAATTTCTTAGAGGGTAAGTATTTAAAGACATGGAAGCCTTAATTGTGTTTGCTTGGCCATGTGATTAAAACTGTATCCTCTCCCAGGGAAAATGGGTTTATAACTTAATTTAGGAAATGTAGGTTTTTATGAGGCTCCCCCCCACCCCCACCCCGCTACTTGACAGTAGTGAATGCCATGCCTGAATCTATAGAGCGGGGAGTAAATTTAATTGTCCCTTGATTTCAAAGCCTCTTTTAAGTCAATCAGGATCTGAAATCTCTCAACAAAGCTTCTTTGTTGTTGTTGTTGTTTAGACATGCAGGAAACAGTCTGTAAAAAAAGCAGAATGATGAGGGGAAAAAAGGGAAACGTCTGGGCAGCCCTGTTTTTCAGAACTTCAAAGATGTTTTCCTTTCTCGTGCATCTACCCTAAATTGGTTTAGAATAAATATAAACCAAGCCAGCTCTGGGACTGTCTCTTCCATCAGGCAGGGCTGCATTATAGACGTCCATCCCCCGGGCTTCGAGCCCATGGGCTGCCCAGGCCGGTTGGAGTAGGAAAGCCAGAGCCCAGCCTTCGAGGCCGGGCGGCCACCAGGATGGATCTTCCCGCGTGGGCCCTGAGGCCAGGCCTCTGCCACCTCCCTCCCCGTGTGGAGATATCAGAGTTAGCGGCAGCACGGGTGGCATCACATTGTCTAGGCACAGTGCTTCTAAACCTGTGGGTCGGGACCCCCCTGAGGGTCGACTAACCCTTTCACAGGGGTTGCCTAAGACCATCGGACAACACACAAATATTTCACAATATCTAATTACATATTATTTGGTGATTAATCACTAGACTTTGAATATGTTTAATTATGTTCAATTTGTAACAATGAAAATACATCCTGCATATCAGATATTTACATGACGATTCATAACAGTAGCAAAATCACAGGGATAAAGTAGCAATGAGAGTAATTCTATGGTTGGGGGTCACCACCACCTGAGGAACTGTATGAAAGGGGCGCGGCATTAGGAAGGGTGAGAACCACTGTTCCAGGAGAAGTAGGGGTCACTGTTGTGCAGCACAGATTACAGTTGTTATTTGGGGGGCACTTTGAGACCTGCTTTCAGCCCAAAAAAGCCCATGTTGCGCATGCAGACAAGTCCCTGCCTTCTTACTCCGTGCGGGGCTTCACAGCACGCAGTAGCCGTCTGGAGCGAGGAGACCAACGAGATGCACCCTCGAAGAGGCTGGTGGAGATCTGTAGTCCTTACTGTTTTATTTACGTACTTCGTGTTTTCCTTTTTTAACTCCCTTGGAGTTTTCAGTTTGTGCAACTCCAAAGAGAAGGTCTTCTTCCTCCTCATTCTCCCCCATCCCCACTGTGGCCCAGGCTCATTCACAGAATCACAGAACGTCAGCGCCCGAAGGATCTGAGTGGAAAGGCCTGCCCTCCTGCCCCGTCGTGAGCTGAGCAGCCATTACTGAGCACTGGGAAGATGCCTCTGCGCCAGCGAGGTGCCAGGCCTTGATTTCATTTGAGCTCACGTTCTCTGAAAGGGCTGCATGTGGCTGCTGTGTTGTTTCCAGTCTTAGTCCACACAGAAAAGGAACCCTGGGTGTGTAGAGGTTACTTACGGTGGTAGGCCGCTAACCACAAGGTGGGCAGTTCAAAGCCACCAGCGGCACCTCGGGAGGAAGACAGGGCTTTGTACTCCCGTCAAGTGATCCAATCTGGGAAACTCAGAGGGGCAGTTCTGCCCTGTCGGAGAGGGTCAGCATTGACCTGGTGGCAGTGAATTTGAGTCCCAATGGGGGAAGTAAGACCACCCAGGCCGAGGCTCCGAGGTGGAGGAGGTGCCAGGACGGACAGGTAACCCCGCTGACTCTGTAGAGGCCTGTTCACCAGCTGAGCGTAAACCACTCAGCATAAACCGCCAACTCAACCCACGTGGTTGGTTTGATTGCTTTTTACTGAAGAGTTAAGACGTTGGTTTTAGTTGAGACGTTTACACCTCATTTTCATAAGGAACTTTTGAATTGCTTTCTCTCAGCTTCCGGCTGCAGGTAAGACTGGGGGAAGAGGAAGAATTTATTCCTAAGCCACCTCGGTGTCCCCAGAACACGGCAGAAGGGCGCATGGCAGTGTGGCAGAGGTCAGGGCTGCCTGGCTGCACTCGCCAGCTCCGTGCCTGTGACTTGGGCGCCTTTCTTAACCTCTTTGTGCCTCGCTTTCCTCACCTTAACATCCGGGTCATAACAGTGCCCGAGTGACGGACAGGTGTGAAAATGAGGTGAGCTGTGAGTCTACGCTGCCCTAGCACCGAGCAGTGCTTGCCACATGCCGCCCGGCCCACAGCGTCCTTCTCAGAGGCCTTCAAGACCACGTGGACTCAGAGCAAGGCCCACGGAACAGAAAACTCAGCCGGAGGGGTTTCTGAGCTGTAATTGTTATGAGAACACTGCCCCACTCCCCCACCCAGGTCTTTTTCCTGAAGAGATGTTTGTGGGTTCGAACCACCAACCATTGCATTCAAAGCTGAGCCCTTAAGCCTTGTGCCGCCAGGGCTCCCCAAGCACTCAGCAGTTGTTCACAATCACGCGCTCTGAGAGCGGGGGCTTCTTAGGGCTTCGTGCGCGCAGGCACCCTTGATGCTGAGGAAATCGCGAGGAGATGTCTTTGCTTTGTTGGTGCCTCTCCCTCAGGACGTGCTTCGCCCCCCTTCCTTTCCAGCCAGCAAGGCCGTGCCGACTGCAATGGCAGGTTGTTTGTGATCTTCTTCGATCCCCATCCTGCCCTGTTCTTCAGCTCGGCCGGCTTCTCGGGATCTGCTTGGCATACAGATTGAATAGGTGTGGTGGAAGGACACTTCCCGGACCCCCGCTTTCCAGGCCGTGTCCCCTTGTGCTGTTCGAATGGCTGCCTCTTGGCCAACTAAGTGTTTGGGAGTTCCCATTCTTCCTATTGTTACCTATACTTTGCTGTGTTCCACACACTCAAACGCCTTTGTGCAGTAAGAGAACTCAGAGGGGCATCTTTCTGGTGTCCTCTACTTTCAGCACCATCCACCTGATGGAATCGACCGTGGCCCGTGTTGCAGGTGCTCTTCCGAATCCGACGGGGCTTTCAGACAGTGCCCTGTCGTTAACCTGCTACAACTCTTGTCGAACTATCTTTAGCAAACTTGACTTGCATATGAAATCAGTGACATCGTTTTGGGTTTCCACATTCCACTGGGTCTCTTTCTTTGGGATGGACCAGAATTTGGATCTCACTGGGTCAGTCGGCCAGGGTGGCTGCCTTCCACACTTCCTTAGACCAATGAGCACATTCCATGTGTTTGTTCACCAGCTATCCCGTCAACTTCCGGCATGTGCTTCTCAATCTATGGCGGTGCTCAATACGTAATCTTTAATTGGTTGATGGACCCAATCTGTCCTGTAGACCTGGACAACAGTTGGAATATCAAATGAGGTGAAGGCTTCACATTGTAGTAGAAACGTAAGGAAAGTGGATACAACCACCCACCTCACTTGCTACATCTATGCAGGCACTGGGCTCGGTCCTTTACAGTTCATCCCCACGCGCCAATGGGAACGCACGAATCCCCCTCCAGCAGGTGGAAAATCCGCAACTCTCAGGGTCTTTAAGTTACTTTCCCAGGGCCCCACACCTCGTCCTTGGCCGCACGCCCCGTCATTGGCCCACGGGGAGCTCAGTGCGTGGCATCGGTGCCATGTACTTCCCAGAGAGGGAATGTGTCGAGCACAGAGGAGCCCCTTCCCGGCGTGCCCCCAGCACCGTGCCCAAGCTCCGCACATGCCTCATTTAACCAGGCCCCTCAGCAGCCCTGCCCAGTGCCGGGCTGCTTCTCCTTCCACACGAGGGGAACTGAGCCGTGGGGAAACTCAATAACTTGCCCAGGGTTCTACAGTCTATAATGTGCCAATCAAAACCATGAACCCCTGCCTGTCTCTTAAACTCCAAGGCCCACTCTCTTGTCCCTCCAGCCCAGGTTCCATAAGCCACCCTGGCAGCCCTGTCTCCTGGGCACCATCTCCATCTGGTGGCAGCTTCCTGAATTATAGACACCAGTGCCTGCAAGGGGAGCAGCCTCAACAAAGGGGCACACTCTGGTCAGTGAGAGGACAGCAGCTCTGAGCGCCCTTCCAAAACCCTCTTCCCAGCAGCCCGTTTTAACACTTATCCTACTTTCCATTGTGAACCTGTGACCATTGGATGCTCCGCAGGAGCGAACTTTCAATGGAGGGCTTCCAGCTCAAGCGCACTCTCCATGTTAAAGTCCCCCTAGAGACCTCAGACTGTTGTTACCCCTGGAATTGTGTGACACTGGCCCTCTCTTACTTCCTCAATCCCTCTCCGCACGCACGCAGCCAGTTCTGAGCGCGTCTGTTAAAATCTGCTGTGGGTACGGAGGAAGAGGAGGCCTCGTACACCCAACGAGTTAGTCTTGCAAACCCACGGGGACCGTTCAGCCCCATCCTGTAGGGTCACTGTTCATCTGAATCGGCCCCATGGCTGAGTTTGGGCTTTTGGGTGGGTGTGTGTATTTTCAAATTGTAGGATGTCATACTTTGTGGTCACCTGCACGTCACAAGGGCCTGAGTAAAGTTGTTTAAAAAGACCTTGTGTGTGCCCCTGCCTCACCCCAAGGCAACAGAAACTCCACGAAGACGCTGACGAGGTCGCTGACGAGGTCAGGTCACTAGGTGCTGATGCTGTTGAGTGAGGGCTCTGGGCTTTCCAGAAATCAAAGCAAAGCAAATGCGTGCATAACGAAACCAAACAAATACGTGCATAACGAAACCAAACAAATACGTGCCTAACGGAACCAAGCCGCAGAGCGCTCTGCGAGTAAGTGAGTCAGAATGGTTTCAGTTTCCCAAGGGTAGACCTTATAATCTGCTAATCACTTAAACACATATGTAAGCATTTCTAATTGACCTTAATGGCAGGTTCTCGGTCTTCAATTATAGACCTTAGGCCTATTAGATTACTTTGTAAAACCTCCAGATTTTGTTCATTGCATCAATAAAGGTTTATTGTTTCCCCTGAAGTATTTCAGGGGCTTTTTATTAGTATGAGCTTCATTCTTCTTTTGTTTTGTCATATATCATATCCATACTTTTCCATCAAAATTCCTTTAATGGTTAGTAATTTACAGATATGCAGAGAGGGAATTGCCAAAGGTGATTAAAATATACTTGCTGTATTTCTCCCGGGCCAGAGTATTTGACTTGGAGAAGTATTTCTTTTCTTTTAATTCATCATTTTATTGGGAGCGCTTACAGATGTTATAACATCCCATAATTCAAATAGATCGAGCATAATTGTACAATTGCTCCTACGATCAGTTTCAAAACATTTTCTTTCTTCTTGAGATCAGCTCTCCTTTATCCCCTCCGTCCCTGACCCTTCCCCCATGGAACCCCTGTTGTTATTATATATTATTATCATCATTATTTTATTCTATGCATATTTAGCCATATCTTACCCCATCCAATCTATTGGAAAAGTATTTCGGAGCCCTTGGGAAAAGATTGCAAACAATCCACCCTTGACATCTAGATACTTCTGCTTGGACCCACCGTTTCATGGACACTTGTTAGCATTGATAATATTAATATTAGGAACAAAAATAGAACTCATTGCCATTGAGTCACCTCCGACTCTTGGTGACCCTACAGGACAGAGCAGAGCAGCCCTTGTGGGTTTCTAAGACGGACACTCGTTACCGGCGTAGAAAACCTTGTTTTTTCTCCTGCGGAGCGGCTGGCGGTTTTGAGCTGCCAACCGCAAGCCCGTCGTGTAACCACTGTGCCTCCAGGGCCGGACCAAGTGTCAGCCCGACCACAAAACACAAAGTACCAGAAACAACGTAAGCGAATCCTCTCGGCAGTCCTATGAGGTGAGAGTGCCATTTCTGCTCTGTAGCTAAGGATATTTGTATTCTATAGATAACGGGAGTTTAAAGATTAAATCATTTACCAGCACCACGCGGGTGTCACAAAGCCCGGATCCGCACCCCAGTGTCAGCTATCCAAATGGTTTCTCCTGCTCTGGCGCGGTCCTCAAAAGTGTGACCGGAGGGCCCATGGGCTCTGGGGCTTTGTTCTGTGCCCGAAGCCCTCCCTTTCCACCTGGAACTCGAGTGAGGGCAGACTCTGCAGCGCCTCCCCCAGACCAGCGTCTCGGCAGATGGCCTTCGGAAACACACAGGAGGTCAGCTGTCTCTGATTAAGGCAGGCATCAGAGGGGCTTGTGAAATGTAAAACAAACAACGCCGCCTTCTCCCTAGATGTGTGTTTCCCTGTGGAAAGCGTCATTCTTTGTCACAAAATGGGCTCTGTGTTCGCGTGAGCTGGTAAAGATTATTTTTTAAAACTTCTCTGATGTATAAATCTTTTTCTTTTTGAAAAAAATCTCAGTTCCAGTTTCTGATTTGTTAACTGGTGATTTGTGTGACCCAGGCAAACAAAGCTCTTAGGGGTGCGCCATCACATTGGTGTATAAAGGGGTGATGCATTTTAGGACCTCTGAATTACACATGCTGCGTTGTTTCTGCCGGGGTTCATGCTCTAAACGGGGGTCTCCTTTGTGTTCATGGTCAAGAAGGTTGTGTTAGGTCGGGTTGACTAGAGAAACAGACCCAGAGACACTCATATTTGCGTAAGAAAGAGCTTTCTATCAATTATATAGCAAGAAATCATCGCAGCCCAGTACAACTCAAGTCCATAAGTCTGATACTAGTCCCTAAGTCCCTCTCGACTCACGCAGCCACATGCAATGATGCAGAATGCAGGGAGATCACAGGCCGGTGGGCGCAAAGTCATGTAGATCCAAGGTTGGCGGAAACACGGCAAGGCTCCAGCGGCTCTCAGGGTGACCAGCCAGCCAGAAGAGAAAAGCAGAGAGCGAGGGAGAGTCCCAGGGTCCTCCTTAGAAGAAGCTCCCCCACCCCCCACCAAAGACATCAGACTTTAACCTGATTGACAGGTGGGATTCTACCCCTGTATATATCTTTAAGTTGACATGGAATTATATAATTACCACCAGAATTCATTTGCCACCTTTTTCTTCTTTGCGCTCTCTCTCTGTCTCTCTCTTTTTATCCCCCTCTTTTTGGCAGTGTGTGGCATTCAATTCAAAGAGCCCTGGTGGTGTAGTGAATTGTTCATTGGGCTGCTGCCCTCAAGATCAGCAGTTTGAGCCTCTACCAGCCTCCCTAGAAGAAAGACGAGGCTTTCAGCTCCCGTAAAAACGTATAGTCTCAGAAACCCACGGGGTAGTTCTACCGTGTCCTGTATGGTCACTCCCCTCTCCTCTACGGTCGGTAAGGGTCAGAATCAACTAGATGGCAGGGTTTGCTTTAGCTTTTGAGAGCAGTCAATTATTCTCTTCCTTAAATAGGTAGGGCCACCTCCCTGTCTCTGAAAATTAACCTCTCTTTCCCTGGCGCTATTTTTTTTTTTAAGGCAAAACCTCATTGTTATCAGCGTTGATTCTGACTGCTAGGGAGCCAGCCAGTGGGGCAGAGCAGGCCTGCACATAGCAGTGCAAGGCCGTCATCTTTAGGGAAGCAGACTGCCACAGAGAAAACATGCTCTCTCCCCAGAGCGGCTTCTCAGTTCGAACCGAAGACCTTTCGGTCGGCGGCCAAGCGCTTCACAGCCGTGGCACCAGGGCTCCATCATGCAAGCCCCCCTCGGCACCCACGTGCGGGAGCTGATCGGTCACAGCCCTCAGAGAGGACGGGTCTTTGCCGAGGAGACTGGCTTGTTGCCCTTTCCCTTCTCCGGCCAGCTGCTCCGGCTTCCCCAGCCATCAGTCCCCTTCAGCTGGAGGGCCGGGCTTCACGAACCCCGATGCCGGGTTCCCCCTCATAACCAGAGCTAGCGTCCGGGGCACATCCCTGGGCCAGGCGTGGCGCAGAGCTGTAAGCTGAGCCCCACCAAGTTATCTCCTCACAGCCGCTCTGCAAGGGGGCGAGGTTCGTGATCTCCGTGCCACAGCTGAGGACAAGCGTAGAGAAGCTAAGAGCTCAGCCTCTCTAGCCACAGAGCTAAGACGTGGGGAGTCAGCCTCACAATCCCCACGCCCAGTCGGACTTATGTGTCTAAGAGAAAGCCTGACATTCCTATCACCACACAAAAATGGCTGTTTTCATCAGGGCTTGGGTTTTTTTTCTGATGGACCAATATCATGGTGACCTCCTGAGTGAGATCACTGTGATTTCAATTGGACGCCCCCCCACCCCATTCTACACTTAGAGTGCAGGGATGGGTCTGACCCACCTTCCTACTATGCCTCCCCGTTCGATGAGCTCCCAGTGTGCTCAGATCCTTGTCAGACTTCAACAAAGACGCCCTTACCATCAAAGGAACAAGAAACGCTTTCACTGTGGCAAGACAATGCCCTTCATCCTGGAGGTGCCCTGGGAAAAGTTCCCGTGGAACTGAGTGTGGGTAGCTAGGCTTGGGGCGCCAGCAGAGGGCTGAGGGAGAAGAACGCAGCGGGGCCTGCCAGGCGCTGTGTGTCTGGTATCCACGGCGCAGTAGGAGCCGTGCCCTGCAACTGTCTCCCGCAGTTCTGAGAAGAAGTACTGGTCTGGCACGGGGTGGCCTTCCTTCTCGGAGGCACACGGCACAGCTGGCGCCGATGAAAGCAACACCGGGATCCTGAGACGTCTGGACACCTCGTTAGGAGCGGCTCGCACAGAGGTGGTCTGCAAGCAGGTGGGCATTTTCATTTCCTTTTGTGTCCAACGAGGGCCCCGCAGGTATCACAAAGAGCTCTCTCATCCTCGGCATGGGTAGCATTATTTCAGGGGTACAGTTGCCATGAAAACTCATGGAGTTAGTATTCATACTGACAATAGCCAACCCCCCTTTCTCCCACAGGTCTGAATGCTAAGAGAAAAAAGGTTCCTGAGCCCCTTTCTAAAGTAGCCCTCCCAAGTCTAGCCTTCCCTGAAGACGGGGCCAGAGTTAGGACCTGAAGGAAGACGTTGGGCCCCTCCTAGTCTTCTAAGCAAGGACAGGCAGCAGAAAGGTCCAGCGTGGCTGGTATTGACCCAACTTCATCCTCAGTCAGCCCGTCTCTCTGACAGCCATCCCAGAGCAGTGTTCCTGCCGCAAGCCTTCCTCTGTGAGAGACCGAGTTAAAACCAGCCAGCTAACGTATTCCGATATCCTGCCATGCTCACACTTTCTGGCTCAACCAGTTGCTATAGAGCCAGCTCCAACTCACAGCACCCCCCTGTGTGTCTACCCCCACCCCCACCCCTCACCCCCGTAGAACTGCGCTCCCCGTAGACGTCGTGGCTGAATGTTTTGCATGGACCACCAAGCCTATCTTCAGAGACGTCTCTGGGTAGACCCAGTTTCCAAGCTTTCAGTTAGCAGCTGAGTGTGCTAACTGATCCTCCCACCCAAGGACTCCTTTCTGACTCGGGAGTTTTGCAAACACACCCGAGGCAAGCAGATAAAAGATACCATACTCTTGCCTTCAATTAAAAAAATAACAACAGCTTAACTACAACAACTAGCACCAGGAGCACTTACTGCTTGCCTCAAGGACGACGTAATGCTTGATGTGCATGATATCAATTAATCATCAAGGCAGCCCTATTGTGTTGATATAATTATTGTCCCCGTTTTATAGATGAGTAAACCAAGACCTAAGTTAAAACACTTGTTCACATTCTCAATGGTAAAGTCCAGCTACCTCCCACGACTGTACTCTGCATTCTTTCGTCGGTTGGATTCTAAAGTGATAGATTCTCTACCCCTGATGGTTGTCAAATCCTAGAGTGGGGTGGCCATGAGAACTTCCTGCGTCTCGCTTTATACAAAGATCTTTGCTTCATCTGAGGAACTGACTGCATCTCCTCTCCTCTTTTTAGTGCGAAGCTCATCTGGGCCATGTGTTTCCTGATGGACCCGGGCCTAACGGTCAGAGGTTTTGCATCAACAGTGTGGCTCTGAAGTTTAAACCAAGCAAACACTGACTATCTCAAGAGGCCTATCCACTTGCCATTACTGCAGTTCCATCCTCAATATGTGCATAAGAATAATTTTATTGTAGTTACACCGAAGCAAGGCTAAGCTCGCTACTGGCACCAAGAGAATCACAGCCTATCTTAATATTTGTTAGCTTGTTGAATCAAGCTAACCCCGACTCCTGTTTGGGTGAGCAGTTTCAAGAAGCGGCAGAGGGGAGTTGGTGGCTTCTGTAGGCTTTACCCAATACCACAGTACATGACTCCTGGGGGACAGAGAGGGCCAACAGACTAGTAAGCCAGAAAGTTACCACAAAATATTCCTGAAGTTCCATTTAAAATCTTCATGGACATATCTGCACGTGGGATCAAGTAGAGAGATGTAGGAGACTCAATATGGGATCGGGGTCATCAGTAATCTTAGCTTTGACAGAGAAGCCAAAGAGTGGGAGATGTGTTTTGGGAGTCACATGTGATTGGTAGGATGCAGAACTTGGAAAATTGAGGCTGTTTTGAACATTCTAGCTCCTTTCTATCGACCCACATATAAACCCCAATGAAAAGTGATAGTCACCCTTGTTCCTTCTGGATATAAACTTAGAAATGTTCAAATAAAGTGTTTACCAGAATTTACATTTGATGTTTGTCTAATTATATGTATTTATATATTATATGTATATAAATTATATTTATATTTTATATAAAAAGGCATTAAATCAAAATGACCAAAAATTATTAGATCACACGACAGTAGGCATTTGGCGATACCCAAACTAATAGCAACGCAGATGCTTTACATATTACGCGTCGTCTTAGGCCAGGTTCTCCAGATAAGCAAAGCCTGTGACACTTACAGGGAAACCATCAGGAGGTTCATTTAAGTTTGGAGCCTGAGCCCGCAGGGAGGCGGTCTCTCAGAACACATTCACATCACTTAGCACTGATGAGCAGAAAGACGAAAATAGATCTTTGGCAGCAGTCATGAAAGATACGGAAGTCTCTGAATCTTCAGGGCATTGATACTTTCTGTTTACTCACCAATGAAAGACAGAGCTGATATTTCCAGCACTTATTGCTATGAAACTCCCTACAAAGACATCAAAAACTAGCATTAAAGTTTGTTGGTGGGATGAAGGAAAACAGGCGGAAATCTTTGGAAGAATTCAGAAAAACAATAGAAGAGCAAAAGAAGGCGTTTAGAAAGGAGATAGAAACCTTTACTAAAAAGCAGCTAGGAATTCCGAAGCTTAATAACCAATAATGAATAAAAAGCTCTTTAGAAAATACAGAAGTAGAATGGACACCACGGGAGGAAGAAGCGGTGAACTAGAAGACAAGAACTCAGACGACTCAGCTTGAAGAGCAAGTGGGAGAAAACTGAGCCCGGCGTAAGGGTCCTGGGACAGCATGAAGGGAAATAAGGTACGCATAGTAGGGATTCTAGAGAGAAGAGAGGAAATGAAGTCCTGAATGTATTTTTGAAGAGATAATCACAGAACATTTCCCAACTATGGAAGATGAGATTATCATCCGAGATGCCCAACGAAGTACATCCAGGTTAAACCCTAAGAAAAACACCCAAGACACATCATAATCGAACTTCCAGGTATCAAGATCAAAGACTTCTGAGAGCAGCGTGAGATAAGGGAATGTTACTTACAAAGGACCAAGAAGATTAAGTGCTGATTTCTCACCAGTGACTATTCAGACAAGACGGTGATGGGGAGACATATACAGCACCTTGAAAGAAAATAACTATCGACCAGAAATAACATATCCAGCAAAATGATCATTTAAAAGTAAGAGTGAAATTAGCGGTTTTCCAGATAAACAGAAATTAGTCTTGCTTAGAGCCATAATCAATGCTCATGGAGGCAGCAGTAGAGAGGTCAAAAGATAGTTGCATTGGGCAGATCTGCTGCACAAGACCTCTTTAGAGTGTGGAAAACCATCAGACCAGCCCTGCAGGAAACATGAAAGGACGCTCTCCGGAAAGGAACCGTGATCCCAGCCCAACCATCCAGTGTTGATGCTAAACAACCACCTGAACACATGTAATAAAATTAGTTTACAATGAGCTGGGATATCTGGGTGTGGTAGTCACCTAATCTGGTGCCAATTTAAGGATTAAGAGTGCAGGGGTGGAGTCTGGCTGTCAATCTGGAGATAGCCAATGAGACTTTTGTGTGGGCATGGCCTTCTCCTGAGAATTCTGGGAAATCTGGTCCTTCCTCCTTGGAGGTGGAAGACACTTCTCTCTCTGCTACTCCCTGGGAGACATTGCAGAAGACAAGTCACATGGACGCAACCAGACCTCGGAAGCCGGAGAAACCACAGAGAGACCCCTGCCAGCGCTGAGATGCTTACAGCGCCACTGGACCCAAAGACTTTCTACCCACTGGCCTGTGATCGTCCTGCATTTGACTTCATTGCATGTGTCTCATGAGTCTGAAGAGGACTTTATAGATTGGTACCAGACATATGGGCTAATATCAGACTTATGGCTTTGAGCTGGACTGGGTTGAGATGTTTTCTCAATATTCAATTCCTCTTGTATATAAATCTCTTTCTTATACACATATGTGTGTCCATGGATTTGTTTCTCTAGTCTACCCAGACTAACACACTGGGCTACACAGCTGTAATTGAGAATAACAAAAATAAAATGGATGATTAGTATAGATAAGAAGAAAGTTTTCAGGGAATCTTAAGTGATTTGGTAATAAAAAAATTATCAAAAACATAATAGCAAAGGAAAATATTTATTTCTAAAAAGAACCCAGCTTTGAAGGTAGAGAAGAAAGAAGCCATAGATTAAACCAGGAGGGGGTTGGGGGATGGGGAACATTTAACAAAATGTTTGAAGTAAATTCTTCTATTGATGATCAATGGCCGTGAATGTAAATGGACTAAATATTCTAGTCAAGAAACAGTGGTAGACTCAATGTCAAATATGACATTTCTCTATGACAAAGGCTGTACCTTAAGCGCAAGTGCATAAATAAAGTGAGGTGGAGATACTTGACATAACAAGTAATCAGTAATACAGAGCAAACAAGAGTGGCAATGTTAGTGTATGACAATAAGCTGTAAGTGAAAATGTATTGTGAGACAGAGAAGGACAATCCTGATGTGAACCACTTTTTGGTGATGGGCAGACCAGTTTTAAAAGGAAATCAAGAAACAGAAGACCTGCAGAATAGCGATCATTTGGAACTAACAGACGTAGAGCACACCCTGAACAGTAGCACGGTACACGTGCTACTTTGTCTCACATGTTTGATATAGACTCTCTTCAGACACAAAGTAAATTTCAGTAAGTTTAAAAAGATTGAAACCAGGTAAAGCATCTAATCTGACCATAACAGAATGAAGGTACATGTCAAGAACAAAAAGAATCAGGAAAGTTAATCTATGGAAATTAAACACTATGAAAATTACAGATCCACTGATTATTAATGAAATCAAAAGGACACTTAGAACCTTAAGAATGTAGTCAAAGAGGTAACAAATCATGAATCTTATGTCTGGATCCTAGAGTACACCTCATGTTAGTAGTCTGTGTGACAAATGGGCAGGGATATGTAATGTGCTTTGCTGCCGACCCGAATAGGATGGTTTAATTGCAGAAAGCACTTGTGGCACTGAGCTGTGAGTTGGCCTATCCACTTCAACCACAGACCATTTTTGTTGAAAGACTGAGTAACAGGCAGGCGATGGCTATTTAAACATAGTCATTTGGCAGACATTTTCTCAAACTGCCTGCTACTTCAAATAAACCACTGGCAGTGTTCATTTCCACGACAAAATGTAAATTACTGTGCGGAAATTAGGATTATGGAAACACTTTCCTGCCACCAGCTTCCCTTCAGTTGCGACAGATGGTGACATTAACACATGAACTTTTGAACAGTGTTATATGCCAACATTTAGAAGTAATGCATACTGCATTACTTGGTGAACCAACATCTTCCAAGTGTTCTTACTAAAAATCCCTTATAAATGAAAGAGTCCAATTGATTTTAATGTAATAGTATAAAAAAAAGGATTGATGAAACGACCATTTGTCAAGTTTGGGTGTTGTGTCAAAGAAGGATACGCAGTCCCCCACAATGATATTAAAATCTTTCTTCTTCAATCACAAATATACCCTGAAGTCGTCTTAGAGTTAGCCTGCCTGCCGAGCATGATACTGCGTTAACACCAGTCTAGGTGGGATCAACTGTACAATACATATTTAAAAGATTAGGTAGAGACTTCATCGGGTACTGAGTTTGTTCATGAAAGAGGGCGCAAATGGTTGCACAGCTGCAAGAAAGTGAGCTGATGTAAGGAGAGTTTCCTTGCAAGTGCAATCTGCTTCCAACATATAGATGTGGGTCATCAGGCAACGTTTGCTCTTTCTCTGTCTCTCAGTCCTGCATTTGACGCAGCATCATCTTGGGACTTGACCAGCAAGCAGCCTGCCGCCTGAACCACAGATTTTGCACTTGCTAGCTCCCACAGCAACATAAGTCAGCAGGCCTCCTCCTGACTTGCCGGTTTGGAGTAGATCAGCCCCCGCAAGCAGGCGAGTCAGGAGAAGCCTCCAGCCTAACATCTGACCCACAGATTTGTACTTAACAGACTCCACAACTGCGTAAGCCATTCCTTGAAATATATGCATATGTCGTTAAGTATCACCAAGTCAGTTCCAACTGAGTTGCCCAGTGTGGGACGGGGCGACACACCACTTCGTGTTCTTGTGCCATCCTCACAGTGTTCGCTTTGAGTCCATTTTTGCAGCCAGTGTGTCAATCCATCTCACTGAGGGTTTTCCTCTTTTCCAATGCCCCTCTATTTGACAAAGCACGATATCCTTTTCCAGCGACTGGTCTCTCCTGATAACCGTCCAAAGTATGTAGGATGCAGTCTCCCCATCCTTGCCACCAAGGAGGCCACTCTGGGCACACTCTTCCAAGACAGGGCTATTTGTCCTTGTGGCAGTTCATGGTGCTTTGAGAAGTGTCCCCTGGCACCACAATTCAAACACATTGGTGATGATTCTCCTCTCCCTGTCTCTCTTGTTATGCAATGTACAACTTTCACATGCCTACGAGGTGAGTAATAATATAGTCGCAGTAGGAAACGAACACGGGAGTCCTAACCCTTCAGTCCTCGTTACCTGTCTGTCCTTTACAGACATAGCACCTACTTGTAGCCTAGCTTTTCTCATTGTTCTGGGCGAGGCTGCTGGTCCGCTGCCAGCTCCTTTACCGGTTCTGGATCTTACTCCTTGTCATCGAGTTCACGCCAACGCATACCGACCCGGTACGACAGGGTTTCAAAGACTGAGCGTAACTCCTCATGGGAGCAAACCGCTTTCTCTTTCTCTCTCAGAGCAGCTGGTGGCTGAGAACTGCTGACCTTGTAATTAGCAGCCCAAGGTGTAACCGCCAAGGCTCCTCGCTGGTTCTGGATAAGGCTCATCACTGCGGTCTCCAGAACCCTTTAACTTTCCCTCACAAGCGGTCCACTGCGGAGGCCAGGAGGCTCGATTCATTCCCTTTTAGAGTTAGAAATGGAAACTCCAGAAGGCTAAATGAAGGGACCCAAGTAAGACGATGGTCCGAAGCCAAATCGGTACCACAATACAGGTGTCTCCAAATCCCGCCCACCTTCCACTATTGCCGCTCTGGTCCCAGTCAGAGGGAAGACACCTGCGTACAGGAAGTCACTCACAGGAAGCGAGCAGCTCCATGATTTCATAATCGTATGCGATTATGTGACGACTTCACCACAATAAAAATGTAGGCTAATTCCCTCACACCCAGGGTTTCTTAGGGCCTATAGTTTAGTCAGCCTCTATTCCCCCTGGGCCCCAGCCACCTTCTGACATTTCTGTCCCTACAGCATTGCCTTTTCTAGACTATCCTATCCTTGAAAGCCTGCCATCTATATCGTCTTTTGTGTTTGACACCTTTTGTTTACCATAATTGCTGTATCATTTATCCTTGTGTAATGCTGACTATCCTATAACAATTTGTTTATCCATCCACCAAAAAACCCCAAACCCACCAGATAATGGATGCTCAGGATGCTTCCACTTTGGGTCTAAAAAGCTGCGAAAGGAGCAACCTGTGTAAAGCGGGAGCTTGTTAGAGAAGGAAACCTCGATGAGTCTCCACTAACAGAGAGTGAAAGAGAAGGGATAAAACTTCGCCCCATCCAAAGCAGACATCTTACAGGACCAGGGGGAAAAACAGGCATCCTGTGGAGTTCCGGCTCGCACAGGTTCACTGTGAATTTAAAGCCATCTGGACACCTGCATGCATGTCTTTGTATAAGCATATGTTTTCATTGTGAGTTGTGTTGGGCTCAGTTGACTAGAGAAACAAATCCAGTGACACTCTACATAAGAAAGAGCTTTATATCAAGACGTGATTATATTGAAGAAGGCACTCCAGCCCAGTCTAAATCAAGTCCAGAAGTCCGATACTAGACCATAAGTCCCTCTTTAGACTCATACAGCCACATGCAATGATTCCAGATGCAGGAGGATCACAGGCCAGTGGACTCAGTGTCATATGGATCCAAGGTTGATGGAAACTGGCAGGGCGGTGGCAGCTCTCCGGTTCAGTGTGGCAGTCCCAGCAGGCAGGAAGGCAAAGGAGCAGAGAGAGCAGTTCCCGGATCCCTCCTTATGAGAGGCCACACCTCCGAGGTGGCACCATCAGGCTGTGACCTGATTGACCAGCTGGATTCTACACCCACCCTTTCACACACCTCAAGTTGACATAAAAATCATTGACCTACCACATCCCACTGTTCTCTTCTGCAAAATAGTATTTGGATATTCTAGTTCGTTTGTATTTCCATGCAAATTTCAGAATTAGTTCATCTACATTTTCCTGGTAGATTCTGATTGGGGTGGGATTTCATTGAATCTGTAGATCAATTTGGGGAAAATAGCATCTTAATAATACTTAGTCCCTTGATCCATGAGCATTTATATCCTTTAAAATTTCTCTTTCAATATTTTGCAGTTTTCGGTGTCTGAATCGTGTACATCTTTCATTAAATTTCTTCCTAAATATTTATCTTGTTGCTACAGGGTCGCAATGAGTCAGAATTGACTCCGTGGCATGTGTCTGAGTTATTTTAGTTTGATATTGTTATAAATTGAGTTCTTTAAATTTTGTTTTCTATTGCTCTCTTCATTTTTCTTTAGTCTTTTTTCCCTCTATTTGTTCACCTTGGATAATTTCTAATGAATGATCTATCTTCAAGTGCACTTACACTTTCTTCAGTCATAATTAGTGTTTTGCTTTAGCTATTGATTTTTAATTTTTTCAACAATTTTACTTTCCTGTTTTTAATTATATTTGTTTCTTCTGTATTGTTGCAATTTCCTTGTTAAAACTTCCTAGTTCTCTTCTGCTCTTCCGTTCACTGAGTGTATGTTTTGTTGTAGTTCATTGCAACTGGTTGGAAGAGTCCGAAGAGTCTGTTTAAAACCCTCGTGTTAGTTTCAACATCTAACTCACTTTGGAAGTAGATTTGATTGATCTTCTTCTTCTTCTTCCTCTTCCTCTTCCTCCTCTTCTTCTTCTTTCTGTACTATAATTTTAAATCATCTCTTGAATATTATGAATGTTAAGTTGTGAAGATTCTAGAGTTTTATTTTTCCAGCGACTATTACCTGCTTAGTTTTGGTCAATCATTTTCTTAGCTGGACCTGAATTTTAAACTCTTTTGCTTTTACAGAAGCATCGGTCTCCACTTAAATTTTAAAAAGAAACCCTTGTTTTTTATTTGCAACGCATTGAGTCTTTTTCATAAACAACATGATCCAGGCATCAGCAAGATTTTCAGTAGATGAGATCTAGGCAAACCTTCCCTGTTTTGGGTTTTTTTTGTTTTGTTTATTTGTTTGGTTGGTTGGGTTTTTTTTTTTTTTTTTGCCCTTGAAGATTCCTCTAGTCTATTCGCTGTTCATGGATTCCTGGCTTTACACTTCAGGTTCCCCAGACCAAGAAGCCAGAGATGATGTGTTTGTTTGTTTGTATGTTTGCCCACTACCACCAGCACTGCCTGTACCCAGCAGACTCCGCTTAGCCGCAGACTACAGTCTGAGCCCTTACTGAGACAGATGCTCCAGGCCGGCTGCCCCCACTTGAGACTATTTGCTTCTGTTCCCTCTCCGGTACCTCCAGGTGGGGGGGGTTCCTTATAGTTTCAGAAGATTATCTAGTGGGTTTCGGCAGCAGCGCAGCCCTCCACGAGAATCTAGTTATTTTCAGTAATGTTCTGGTGGGGCAGGACTCCCGTTTGACTATAACTGTTTCAGTGCCGTGCCTTCATTTTCAATAGAGCCTTTGGAATTCTAACTGGATTTTCTCTCAGGAATACTCAATATTCAGCAACTGGCTTCCCCTGGAGGGCTGGCCAGGAAGTGTCGGTTTAAAGGCACGTGCTGCAGAGGGCTCATCGTTGAGCAGGGCTCCTTAAGCCAAAGGCTGTTGGCCAACCCTTCCCGCCGCCCGCCCCCCAACCCCCGACCCCAGCCCAGGACAAAATTCTTTTCTGTTTTTAAAATCATTTTATTGGGGGCGCTTACAGCTCTTATAACAATCCATACTTCTATTGTATCAAGCGCATTTGAACATATGTGTCATCATCATTTTCAAAACCTTTTCTTTCTACTTGAGCCCTTGGTATCAGCAACTCTTTTTTCCCTCCTTCCCTCACCCTCCCTCATGAACCCTCGATAAATTATTATTTTCATATCTTATACCATCCGCTGCCTCCCTTGACCCATGTTTCTGTTGTTCATTCCCTTGGTGGGGGTGGGGGGTAGTTATTTGATGATCATTGCGATCGGTTCCCCCTTTCTCCCCCTACCTTCATGGTCTTGCTACTCCCGTGACTGTTCCTGAGCAGTTTATCTGTCGTGGTTTTTTCATGTGGCCAGAGCTCTTATCTGTACCAGTGTACATGCTCCCGTCTAACCAAATCTGTAAGGCAGAATTGGTGTCAGGATAGTGGGGGCTGGGGGGAAGCATCCAGGAACTAGAGGAATGTTGTGTGTTTCGTCGGTGCTGTACTGCACCTTGGCTGACTCTTCCCTTCCTTGTGACTCTACTGTGAGGGGATGTCCAGTTGTCTACAGATGGGCTTTGGGTCTCCACTCTGACCCCCCTCTTTCACATCAATATAATTGTTTGTTTTGGGTCTTATGATGCCAAGACAAAATGCTTACAGCTATGTTCTGTGGGTATGAGTCTTAATCTGGAATTCTTTAATGTGCTTCAGCAGTCATGAACCTCAGATACTGAAAATGAAATGTGATGTGTGTGAGGTTTTCTGGAAAGAGATTTGATAACTTTTAGCTGATTTTCAATGGGGTTGTTTGCCTAAAACATGAACCAAAATCAAAGCCATAGTGCTTGGCAATAGAATTGTGGAGCCTTTATGTAATGTCAGAATGAAGTAGATAAGAATCTTGTTTTGACTCCCTAATTTTCATTAAAATATTAACCCAAAATTTTTCTTTGTTTTTTTAAATGTGTAAATTGGCTTTGATATGGAAACATACAGCAGATGATATATAGCAGGTGGATTTATATGGTGATTTCCTTGATAACTTTTGGACTCCATAAATGGTTTTCATGAATCAAGATTGGTTATATGGGAATAAATGTAATTACGTGCTGTGTTCTGGCTCCCAAACTTCGGTGGACTTTACATGGTCTTCATTACCTTATGACCACTGTAAATCGTATTTCAAACATTTGAATCACCATTGGCAGCCAGTTTCCACTACGTTGCAAAAGCACTTGAAGCGTCATGAAAGAGCACAAATTCTGTTTGCTGCATGTCCTCGCAGCCCTGACAGCCCCAGTGTCAATGTCAGTGTGCTGGTCAGGTGGGTCTCTGGCCTTTCCTTTTCATTGCTGTGTAACAGTTTGAAGAAATGTGTTCCTTCCAAAAAAGAAATCCCTGGAAGGATGGGTGCACTTTTGTAGAGTGGCTATTTTCCCTGGACGAGGAAGGATGGTTTTCAGTTGTGTTTCTGCCCAGAGGGCATCTTCAACATACCTCTGGGCTCCTTCTCGTTCCTGGCATGCCTCACTTCTTCCTACAAAGCCAGTTAAGTCACTTCCACTGCCAGAGGTTCTTACTCTCACAGGCTCTCAAATAGTCTCCATCGGGTAAGGGGGTGGGTTGGCATAATCTTTCAGAGCATATGGACCAATGAGGACAGTCCCTTTGCCCCACGCAGAGCTTCCCACAATATCTGTGTGCCACAATATTGTGTGCCACAATATCTGTCATGGTTTCCCTCTGGCCATGTTGTCATTGAGGAAGAGTCCCTTGTAATAGAAGGTCAATGCTGCCTTCATCGCCCGGTTTTCTGAAAGTCTCTGCCACTCTAACCAAGAGCTTTATTTACCATATATACTCGAGTACAAGCCATTTTTTGGCACATTTGTAATGCAGTTTCTGTGGTAAAATTAGGTGCCTCAGCTGATAGTCAGGTCAGCTTATACGCGAGTATATACCATACGGTGTGACCACTTTTACACAGAAGCATGTGGAGAGCTGTGATAGCCTTTGAAACGGATAGCAATTAAATTGTCTTCATCTATGCTCCAGCCATGGTTTCCTTTGGTGACAGAAGAGAGTCTTAAGCATTTTTAATTAGATTGGTAATTTTATAGATTGACCTCACATACAGGGAATGTACAGTTTGTTAGCCTTGTTACATATAATGTAAAAAAAGAAGAAAAAGAAGCTATAACCAGCGAGTTGTTTGATTAACTATAGCTTTAAGACTGATGAAAGCGGATTGTGCTGTTGGGTTGGTTATACTTCTATTCCTCGCTATCAACAACCACAACAGAGCTCACAGGCAATGGCTTTGACTTATATCTTGAGATCTGAAAGGAGTATTAAATTACTAGAGTAAGAGATTGAGTTAGAGCCTTGTGATAGATATATATATCACAGGAATCTTTCAGAAGCTTCTTGGGAAATAGAATCACTGCATATGAAAATCACAGGGTATGGTTCTTGGCCATATACTACTTGCTGAAATGGCTGAACATGAATTCATTCCTTCTGTCACTGTGATGTTGTGTATTCCTTCCATCTGCTTTTGAAGCTTCCTGCTGGAGAAAGCCACGCACATTCTTCCCTTTGGGCATGCTAGCTCCAGGGTGGGGGCATTTTATTAGAATACTTTTGTCTTTTCAAGCTGCCCTTTGGCGCGTCCTGTCCAGTTGTTTCTTGTCATCGATCATTCTCTTCACTTCGGCTGACGAGCAAATCCAGAGTCTCTTTGGACAGACATTTCAGTGTTTTCTCTCCTATCTTAACGACTTTTGCTCTCGGCATGCCGTCCCATCATTCATCTGGTATTCTGCTGTGTGTAATGTGTCAGATCTAGTCAACATTCAGTTGGGATGTACTCAGGGTCATATTCTGGCTCTCGTGGATTTGTTTTTATTTTCTCCAAGTTTAACTTGAACCTGCAGCCAGCCCTGGCCTTCTTCTGACAAACATGTTGAGCTTCTCACTGGTCTCTTTCCACAAAGGTAGTTGACTTGATTCCTCTGTCTCCCATCTGATGAGGGCCACAAGTACAGGCTTGTTTCTGTTGTTGGAAAAACGGTACGTACAGCGAATAAGTCACTGTATCTTCAGGATTTACAGTGAATAAGTCACTATTTTCAGTAAATAAGGTTTTGCAAAATTCTGTCATGTGACCTCTGAGTTTCTATCACCAGTTTGTATATTCTAAGAGAGTTCAAGAGTCGATCCTTTTTTATGCCAGCATTCTTTTTATAATTATTAATAATTAACTATTAATGCATCTTGATTGCATGTTTGATCAATTTTAGACTGCAGAAGTTGATGATAAAAATATCCAATTTCTTCATCATTGGCATTAATGGTTGAGGCATAAATTTGTGTAACAGTAATTTAATATTAAGATATTGAAGTAGTACTGAAGGAAGAAATGCAAGCAACATTGAAGGTATTAGCCCAAGCAAGGCTCCAGGAATCAATACCAATGGAAACATTTCAACAAGCTGATGTAGCACTGGAAACGCTAAGCTGTGAGAAGAACTTTGGAAGACGGCTCACCCAGCCAACCGACTGGAAGAGATCCAAACTAGTGCCCATTCCAAAGAAGGGTGACCAACCCAGTGGAACACTGACACACTCAGGATAATGATCAACAGTCTCTACGCCTCATGAAATGGCTGAACCTCGTGGATGCCATGCTGAGTGTCCTCCAGTCAGCGCTGGCTCATCGCGCCCCCTGGTGGGTTTCGGCGGCCATCGCCACTTATGGGAGCAGGAGGCCCAGTCTTTCTCCTGGGAAGCTGCTGCTGGGCTCGCACGCGGATCATGGGCATCGCAGGCCAATGCTTAACTGCTACACCACCACGGCTCCGTCGAGTGACATTAGCCAAGCACAAAAGGATAACTGCTGTATGAAGCCACTATTATCAAGATTCACACAAAAGGTTTACACATTAAAAGAATCCGTTTGTCCTGGTTACAGGAGACAGATAGGAAAGTGGATGCCTCGGGCCAGAGAGTAGACAGGTGTTAACTTGGGTGAAGGAGAAGAGTCTCCAACGAGAAGCCCCAGGTGATGGAAACAGGGAAATCTCACTGGGAGAGTTGATGGGCTATTGAATATAAAACCAATGACTTGCTCTGTGAAACCACACAACTCACCCAAAAAAAGATGATCCAACAGAAGGCAAACATTATCAAACAATATCATTCACATCACACGCAAGTAGTTTTGCTGAAGAGAACTTAAAACATGGTTGTTGCAGTACACAGACAGGGATCTGCCAGAAACTCAAGCAGGATTCAGTAGATTCAGTAGAAGAAATGGAACAAAGTGTATCTTTGTTGATGTCAGATGGATCTGGCCTGAAAACAGAGAATACCAGGAAGATGTTTACCTGTGTTTTGTTGACTATATCAAGGCATTCAACTGCATGGATAATAACAAACCATGGATAACAGTGCCAAGAATGGGAAGTCCACAACACGTAATTGTGCTCGAGCAGAACCTGCACATAAACCAAGAGGCAGCTCTTGACACAGAGCAAGGGGATGCCAAATGGTTTACATCGGGAGAGGTGAACACCGAGGTTGTATCCTTTCACTCTGCATCCTGAGCAAATAATTGGAGAAGCCAGAGACTCCAGGGAGAGGAAGACAGCATGGAGATTGGAGACAGACTCCTCATCTCCGATCTGCAGATGGCAGAGCCTCGCTTGCTGAAATGAAAGGATTCGCAGCACTGAGGGAGGAAGATTAAAGCCGACGGCATGAGTCACCTCTCATCCTTACAAAGGCCTCCACAACTGGGCCAATCATCATCGTCACGGTCAATGGAGAACATTTTGAAGTTGTCAAACTTTTCATTTTACTTGAACCCAAGGAAACAGCAGTCAAGGAATCAAACCAAGCCCCGCAGTGGACACATCTGCTGGACAAGGTCTCCTTTCTTAAAGTGTTAGGGAAAAAAAGTTGTCCTTTTAAGTGAGGATCGTGAGACCTCTTTAGTACGTTGGACTTATTATCAGGAGGGACCAGACTCCCGAGAAGGACATCATGCTTGGTTAGAAGGAGTGTCAGGAAACAAGATGAAGAGCCTCCATGAGACGGACTGAGACAATGACTACAACACAGGCGCAAGCGCAGGAGCAATTGTGAGGACGGTGCTGCACCCACCCGGCAGGGGCTCATGCTGTGGGACAGAGTGTCTGTTCATTGGCACTGACTCAAAGGCAGCTAACCACAGCAACTGCGTTACTGACGCTCTATTTGTTACCTTGAATGTTTTTGTTATTTGGAACAGAGAGTACATACATAAGAGTCAAGAAATTTGGGAAAGGGGATAAGGTAGAGATCAAGAAATAAATCAAAAGATGCTCATGAACTGGGAGAAAGACAGGGCTTTCTACTGTAAAGAGTTACAGTCTCAGAGACTCACAGGGGGCAGTTTTACCCTGTCCTGCAGCGTCGCTGTGAATGGTTGTGTTAGTCTGGGTTGACTAGAGAAACAAATCCAGAGACACTCATCTGTGTATAAGAAAGAGCTTTATATCCAAGAGTAATTATATATTAATAAAACATCCCAGCCCAGTCCAGATCAAGTCCCTCGTCCAATATTAGCCAATATGTGCAATACCAATCTATAAAGTCCTCTTCAGACTCATGAAACACATGCAATGTCGCCGAATGCAGGATAATCACAGGCCAGTGGGTAGCAAGTTTTTGGATCCAGGGGCGTTGTAAGCATCTAGGCACTGGCGGGGGTCTCCTCCTGACTTCTCCAGCACCCAGGGCTGCATCAGGGTAGGTCCATGTGGCTTCTCCTCAGAGAAGTCTCCCAGGAAGTCAGCAGAGAGTCTCTCCTGCCCCAAGGAGGAAAACCCAGATTTCCCAGAATTCTCAGGAGAAGGCCATGTCCACCCAGAGGCCTCATTGGTTATATCTAGATTGACAGGCCAGACTCGACCCCTGCACTTGTAATCCTCTCAAATTGACACCAGAGTGTGTGACTACCACAGCGCTTTATAAGAGAGTTGACTTTGTGGTTAGCAACCCAACTCCTAATCCACGATGGGGTGCGTGTGCGTGTGCGTGTGTAGCACATCGAGGGGACAAACAGGGATCGTTCTTAGACTTAACCCAACATCTCAAAGATTTGGTTTGTGGAGTCTGAAGGTTTAGGACCATGGTCTTGCTGGCAGCAGCGCAGTTGGCCTGATAATAAAGTTTATGATTGGCATCCTCGTTTGTTGAGTCGCGTCTGGGATCTTAAAAGCTCTCGAGTAGCCATCTAAGATACAATTCTTGGTGTCTGTGTGTCTGGAGTTAAAGAGAGAGAAGGGAACTTCAGACTCGGAGAATAAATGAGTCTACAGGTCTCATCACCTGCACAAACCACAGCCTCACCTACCCTGATACCTGAAGAACTAGCCAGCACTCTGCTCCCACTACCACTGTTCTGATCAAGAATACAAAGGGTACCCCACAAAAGAGCTAGTGTGTATTATTCAAAGCTATGTATTAAAATTTTTTCACAAAACAACCTTATCACCTTCAAATTATCACTCAATACATTTCTCAAATCTGCTATTCCAATCTCGAAAACCTATTTCAAACTCATCTGTTTGGATGGCTGGCAGCACCTCCCTTGTTTTTTCCTCCACCTCTTCTATGTCATCAAATCACTGTCCTTTCATGTCCCTCTTCATTCACAAGAACAAAAAGAAGTCGCACGGAGCAAGGTCAAGTGAGTAAGGTGTGTGGGGCAAGAGAGGCTTGCTGATTTTTGCCAAAAACTGGCGCACTGAGATGGCTGCGTGAGCAGGTGCATTGTAGTGGTGGCAAAACCAGTCCCCCATTTGCCACAAACCAGGCCTTTTTGGTCGCACATTGTTATGCAATCTTTTCAGAACCTCTATGTAGGAAGCTGGTCAACAGTAGGACCTGGTGGAACTAACTCAAAATACACTACAAGTCGACATTTCATCCGTTCAGGAAGTTGATGGACATCCAGAAGGAGGTTTGTCATCAGTCAACATTTCACCGTTCTTGAAACAAGAAAACCACTTGTACACTTGAGTTTTTCCCGTAGTGCTCTCCTTGTAAGCTGTGTTCAACATCACACGTTTCTGCACCATTTTTCCTCAGCAGGAAACAAAATTTCACAGTCACATGCTAGTCTCTTAAATCGGCCATCACAAAAAATGAGATTTGGGTGAAATTGTGTTTACGAAAAATTCACTGTGACCAGAGAGAACCTTCCCAGGCAATGCCACTGGGTGCACTAACTCAGAGCAAGTTGCTTGATGCTCTCCTGGGGCATCAACAAGAGCCCCGCCCTATGCGCTCATATGATAGATGGATCCTGACAGAAAATTAGCAAAATCTGTAACAGAACCCGACTCCTTAAAAATCCAGACACACTAGACAGGTCACGGCTGGAGAACTCTCTGAGACTCTTGCCCTGGGATGCTCTTTAAATGTTGGTCTGAGACAGTTGCCTGGGGTTATCTCTTAGCTTAATGACAAATTGGCTCATAAAAGAAAAACCAGGACCACCTGTGAGTACTGTACTTCTGTAAAAAATAATCTGAGACCAAAGAATCAGCATTTACTATAAATCAAAGATGAGAATGCAAAGGGGCAGGGAAACTAGATCACTGGAAATAATACAACCTGATAGAAATCATGAGAAAGTTGACATGCTATGGAAAGCTGTTACCAAGGTCAGTGAACAAAGTGTGTAGAAATTATTCAGCGGAAACTTGCTTTGTTATATAACAATACCTTTTTTCTCTTTCAAGCAAACCGAGAGACATTCATGCACGTAAAAGGACCAGACCTCGGGCCACAGGCTGGTTGGTGACTCGGAAAGATGTTCGCCTACAGTCACCGGCATGTGGGAAGCACCCACTATTTGAAGGACGTCAAGAAAACCTGCCTTTCAGATAAACCCAAGAATGGCCCTGGAAGGTTACCCTGGTTTTCTTCACTGGACCTCCTCACAGGATGCAGCCAACATGATCTATCCCTCCTGCAAGAGCGATCTGTAGGCACTGAATTGCTCGTGACTTCGCGCTGCCCTGCTGAGGTGCCTGTGAGACACCACGTGGGCATTCGGCCTGCAGAGACATGCAGTTTCCTCGGGACACCCCGTGGGGAACTCTTCAGGGAACAGATAGTCCATGGACTTGCTTTCTGTATCTAATCTCTCTTTGTACTCCCTCTCGGACCTTTCTGTCCTTCAAGGTCCACCAGAGTGCAGCTCTGAGGAGCCCCGATGGAAGGCTGGGTGTCAACAACCTGCAGGGCGGAGTGCCTTTGGTCCGGGTGATCTCCGGCATGCCTGGCCACTGCTCAGTTCATTCTCTGGTGAGCGCTGAGGGCGGGCGTCCTGCAGGAAGGCTCCCCAGGAGCTGTGCGGTGGGGGCAGAGCGGTGTCTGTGAAGTTGTTCGGGACAATGTCTTGGTGCCTCAGAAGGCAGGATGCCCTCTGGCTGGCCTCCATCCCGGCTCCTCAGAGTCGCGAATGGAAGAATGCTTGATGTTACACTTAGATGCTGAGTATGGGGAAGGACAGAGGGGGGGGGGGAATATTCCTGGAGGGTTTGACTGATAGCTGTTTCTCCACTTGTTTCCTTCTAGCATTGGCCCCTTGTAATCATTTTCTTTGCACATGTTAAAAGCCAAACGATAAATCAAAACCCCTAGCCACAACAGCAAAGCAACAGCCACCTAGCTTACCCCCTTTGCACTTCGATCAGCAGTGTGCCAGTCTCTGAACAACCTTTCATTCCTTCCCTGAGCCTGCCAGGCAAACATTCGGTCCACATTTAAAAATATATCGTGGGAGGGGTCTCAGAAACAATCAGCAATTAAGACGCATCTCGTTCTCCTCTGTCCACACGGCTGCTTGCTGGGTTTCGCAGACTCGGCCCGGCCTGGCTGCTGTGAATTGTGGAAGGCACGTAGCCTGGGGAGGCAGCCCGCACAGGTTCGGCATCCCTCAGTGCTTCAGGACCTTCAGAACAGAACTCGACGCCGGGCCCAGGTTCATGAGCGCCTCCGCTCCCCTCTCCATCCCAGAGGCTGGGGTGGAGAAGCCGCCACCCTGCCCTCCTGGTGAGTCTGACACGCTCCTCTGCCACCCGCCCCCAGCACAGCACACCAAGTGTTTTGCCCCCAAATACAACCCTACTGGGGGTATCCCCAGGAACTACGTCCTCGTCTTTTACCAAGGAAATTACTTACTCTAGTTAGACAGTGAGGCAGCGCAGGGGAGTTTTATTAGGGGCTCTTGGGTGGAGACCTGGCCGTGGGCTGCAATCCACAGAGTCAACAGTTCAAAACCACCAGCAGCTCCTCAGGAGAAAGACTGGGCTTTCTGCTCCCCTAAACAGTTACTGGTCTCAGAAACCCACAGGGGGCCCGGCCACTGTGAGTCAGCATTGACTCGATGGCAGTGAGTTTGCTTTGGAGGAGGAAGGTGGCCATCTAACCAGTACAGCCAACATCCTGGCTTTCCTGCACGAATATCCATGCCAGAGCGGTTAAAGTGTCCCCACGGGTGCACAAGATCCCGGGAACTTCAGTCCAAAATGCTCTGTTCCCAAGTTGTGGGGGGTGTAGTGCTCAGGGTGTCCACAAGATGGCACTAGTTCTCAGTCTTTTGGGCAATAGCTGTGTGAGAGCCTCAAGATTTCAATAAGGGAGGAAAGGTCTGATGCTGGGGTGGGAGTGGGGGGTGTTCTCATCCAACGAGGGACAACTCTCCCCTCCGTTACTGATCCCAGTCTTCACCTTTGCACCCCTAACTGGTCTCATTAGTTTCAGGCAGAGGCATAGACTCCGTGACTTCTCAAGGCCACCGTTCCAGCTGATGATTCCAAGAGGACTTCTGAAAAGGTGATATTCTACATGGCTCATGTTATTTTTCTCACCCGCCGTGTGGTAAGTACGCCATCTGTTGTCAACTTGAGACTGAAGAGTGAAGGGGTGGAGTGTAGCCTGTCCATCAGGTTGCAGCGTGAGGACCTCATTTGGAGGCTAGTGGGATAGTATCTGGAGCCAAAAAAGAATCAGAAAGCAAAACCAAAAGCAAGTCCCCAGCACCACAGTTTGGGAGGTGGTGTGAGTACTGTTAGTCTGAAGCTATTTAGTGCACTGTGATACAACGCTCCCAAGCAATTAGGTTGGTGTCAAGGGGAACTGAAAGTTTCAACTTGGAAGAAAAGAGAAATGGATGGAAGGAACGTGCATGCAAGTAGAGGTCCTGTAATTTTCTACTCTAATTGACAATGCCTGTATATAGTCAAATAAAACTCATTTTATATGCTGCATTTGAAAAAAAGAGAGAGAAACACATTTTTCCTAAGTTTCTCGTGTGTTTGAGGAGAAGAGACCTCCAAATTCAAATATGATTTCTACATACCCATGTATGGAGTCTTAAACAGATCAAAGACAAGAAAAAAAAAAAAAAACATTAATCATCTGCCTGAGGGAGATGGTCAGCCCGCAGCCACAATAGTGCCCAAGGGTTCGCAGCCACACATCTGAGCCTGTGGAAGTTACCAGGAAACGACTCAGAGTCTCAAGTTTCTCTTTTCTCTCGGTTCTTGTTCCAGTTGCAAGAAATAATTCAGACCAGGGACAGCATTCAGACCAGAGTCAGAAAAGAAAATAGGTTTGAATGGAACAAGTGAGTTTACTGAGGAGGTACCATGAGGTGAAGCACCAAGGGGCCACCACGTCACCTGAGGGCCATGTAGAATGAAGAGGTAGATTATTATCTTGCTAGTGGGGGACTTTCCATGGCTTCCCGGCAGGGCTTTGGCTACTGGCTGGCCTTCTGGAGTGTACCTCCCCTTTCCAAGTGTGTGCCACCCTGTATCCCAGAGGCCATGCTGTGTCCTTGTGCCATGCCCCAGGACAAATGGTCAGTTCAGCCACTGTGGAGTAATGTGAACGTCTGTGTTTCCCCGCCCACACCCTTTCACTCTCTCTCTCTCTTCCATAAAAAATGGCTCTTGTATGCCCTTGGGGTGGTTACATAATCTGTTGTCAACTTGAGACTGTTAAGAATGAGGGGTGGAGTTTGGCCTGTCAATGAGGTCACAGCTTGATGACCTCATTTGGAGGCACTAAGGAGATAAATAGCTCATTGGAGGCAAGACACACACATACTTCCTGCAAGACATTCCTGTTGACAAGACACCATGGAGCTACACTAGAACCCTGGAGCTGGAGGAGCCATGTGGAGACCCCTGAGCACTGAGATGCTTCCACCGCCACTGGATCCACAAGATTTTCCACCCACTGGCCTGTGATCTTCCTGCATCCGATGTCATTGCATGTGTTTCGTGAGTCCGAAGAGGAATTTATAGACTGGTATTGGACAGATGGGCTAATATCGGGCTAACGGACTTGATCTGGACTGGTCTGGGATGTTTTCTCAATACACAATGGAGCTTGTATATAAAGC
>NW_022111361.1:4607132-4620421 GCF_000313985.2 Echinops telfairi | reverse complement strand
TCTGGGGTCTTAAAGGCTTGAAGATAAACAAGCAGCGACCTAGCTCAGAAGCAACAAAGCCCACATGGAAAAAGCACACCAGCCTGTGTGATCATGAGGTATCGATGGGATCCGGTATCAGGCATCTAAGGCCCAGAATAAAACCATAGACAAGCTGCATGGGGGGGGGGGGCATTGAGTAGACACCCAATGCCCATCTGTAGACAATGGAACATCCCCTCACAGAAGGGTCACAGGGAAGAGATGAGCCAGCCAGAGTGCAGTATAGCACCGATGAAACACACAACTTTCCTCTAGTTCTTTGGTGCTTCCTTCCCCACACTATCATGACCTCAGTTCTACCTTGCAAATCGGATTAGACCAGAGCATGCACACTGCTACAGATAAGAGCCACAACACAGGGAATCCAGGATGGATAAATCTCTCAGGGCCAACAAGGAGAGTAGAGATACCAGAAGGATTAGGGGAGGGGTGGAGGGAGAAAGGAGGAATCTATCACAAGGATCAACCTAGAACCCCTTTCCCAGGGAACAAATAACAGAAAAGTGGGTGAGGGGTGATGGAGGACGATGTAAGATATGGAAAAATAATCTATAACTTATCAAGGGTTTGTGAGGGAGGGCTGGTGGGGGAGGGAGGGCAAAGAAATGGGGAGCTGATATCAGGGGCTCAAGTGGGAAAGGAATTCTTTGAAGATTATAATGGCTGTATATGTGCAAATGTGCTTGACATACTGGATGAATGTATGGATTGTGATAAGAGATGTAAGAGCCCCCAATAAAGTATTTGAAAGAAAAACAGAAAGAAAGAATATGTTGATATGTTGGCTGGACAATCATGTGTAGTCACACGGCTTCCAGCCTGGAAGAGACTAAATCGACAAGGGCATTAAAAACACAAGGTCCACAAGGATGCAGGAGAATAACAGAGGCCAGGGGCCCAGGAAGGGCAGTAACCCAGGAGCCCCGGGACCAGCTTTCAGACAGGAGCTCCAGCCATGCGCAATGGAAGGCTGTCGTCCTTTCACTCCTACCCGGTCATGGCTGGTATGTCCCTGAAGGTGGCCCATTTGGTTTGCCCAGAAACAGCATTCTTCCTTGAGCATGGCACAGATTCTGCCTTGGGCTGCTGCCAGCACCTCTAGGCCCTGCAAGTTCTGGAGAACAACTGCCACCAGGGGATCAAGGAGCCCGCATCACAGTTCATGAACCGGCAAGCTTGGCGTCGCTGGGTTGTGTGCATGTGAAAGAAAGGTTAACGTATCTTTCTTTCAGAGACCACTCCAGTGGATCCAGCAGTAGTCCCTGTGATCCCTACCAGAAGGATCAGGAGATCCTTCTTGGGAAAGGGATCAATTGCCCTGCTCTCACGGACATTCTGTGGGTGCTGCTCAAAGGGAGGGGCGTGGAGTTGTGGTACTGGCAACAGAGAGAGGACATACGACATATCCCAGAGTGCCAAGCCCTGTAAGCACTGATGTCTGAGCTCCTACAGACAGAAAGATATCCCTTCACGGGGAGGGAGGCATCCAGAGATGGAGTGGCTCTTATGTGCTCAGCCCCACCCAGGATGCTGCAGTTATTGTTGTGGCTTTTAGGTGCCCTCTTGCCGGTTGTGACCCATAGCACAACAGAAGGAATCACTGCCCAGTCCTGCACCGTGCTCACAATTGTTCCCGTGCCTGAGCCCAGCATGGCAGCCACGGTGTCAAGCCAGCTCCTTGAGGGCTGTGTTTGTCCGGGTTGACTGGAGAAACAAATCCAGAGACCCTCATATGTGTACAGGAAAGAGCTTCATCTACAAGAGTAATTGAATATTGAGAAAACATCCCAGCCCAGTCCAGATCAAGTCCATAAGTCGGATATTAGCCCATGTGTCCGATACCAATCTATAAATCCTTCTTCAGATTCACAAAACACGTGCAATGATGCCAAATGCAGGAAGATCACAATCCAGTGGGTGGAAGTCTAGTGGATCCAGTAGAAGCATTTCTAGCGCTAGCAGGGGTCTGTCTCTGTGTGGCTCCTCCAGCTCAGGGCACTGGTGTAACTCCACGTATCTTGTCAGCTGCAATGTCTCCCAGGGAGTGAGCATGTGTCCTGCCTCCAACAAGCTATTTATCTCCTTAGCGCCTCCAAATGAAGTCATCAAGCTGTGACCTGATTGACAGGCTAAACTTCACCCCTTCACCTTTAAGTCTCACATTGACAGCAGATTATGTAACTACCACAAGGGCCTTCCTCGTCTTTGCTGCCCCTCCACTTTTCCAAGCACGATGTCCTTCTCCAGGGACTGGTCTCTCCTGACAACACGTCCACAGGGTGTCAGACAAAGCCTGGCCACCCTTGCTTACTCTAAGGAGCACTGTGCCTGTGTGTCCTTATAGCAGTCCATGGTACTTTCAGTATTCTTCTCCAGCACCACAGTTCAAACACCAATTCTTCTTCCGTCTTCTTCACGTCCAACTTTCACAAGCATAGGAGGCAATGGAAACCCCCCTGTCTTGAGTTAGGCACACGTCAGTCCTCAAAGTAACACCCATCCATGCCTTTCAGTACGCTAAAGAGGCCTTGTGCAGCAGAGTTATCCAAATGCAATGCCTTGTTTGATCTCTCGACTGCTGCTTCCATGAGCATTGATTGTGGAGCCGAGCAAAGCAAAATCCTTGACTGTGTCCATCTCCTCTCCGTTTATCACGAGGCTACCTATTGGTCCAGTTGTGAGGATGTTGGTCTTCTTGACATCGAGTTGTAACGTTCTAAAACTGATAGTGGTGATGATTGTACAAGTTTTCTTGATGTGGTTGAACAACTGAGTAGTTGTCCAATATTTTAATTATATGCCAAAGAAACCTTGAGGGTGAGGGGTGGGGAAGAATCGCTCAGGGCTCCCACGGGATACCTGCTATGAGGAGCATGGAGACAAAGCGGGCCTGTGCTTTAAGAAAAATACCGATGTAAGCCAGTCCTATGAGAGATGGGCAAGGCCCTTCTTTGTCATAGACGTGTGTGTGTGTGTGTGTGTGTGTGTCTGGATACCCAGGGGGTGGGGGTGGAGTAATACATAAATCCCTGTCTGGGCCCAAAGCAACAAGGGCACCTGCTGTGCTCCCAGACTGGCCTAGGCTCACATATCCACCATGGATCGTTACAAAGAGGGTTTGCCAGCAGATTAGCTGCTGAGTGTATCAGAGCAATATAAGGAAATTGAGTAGTTCCATAATTGTATTAGTTACATAATCTGGTGTCAATTTGGGACTGGTGAGGATTAAGAGTGAAGGGGTGGAGTCTAGTCTGTCAATGGGATTATACCCAATGAGGCCTCTGTGTGAGCTTGGCCTTTTCCTAAGGATTCTGGGAATTCCTGCATTTTCTCCTCAGAGGCAGGAGACACACTCTTTCTGCTCACTCCCTGAGAGACACTCTACTGACAAGATACTTGGTGCTGTGCCCTGGGAGCTGGAGAAGCCACATGGACCTACCCTGATGCAACCAGATCTCTGAAGCCCGAGAAGCCACGTAGACCCCTGCCAGCACGGAGATGCTTACACTGCCACTGGATCCACGAGACTTCCCAAACACTGATCTGTGATCTTCCTGCATTCAGCATCATCGCATGTGTTTTGTGAGTCTGAAGAGGACTTTATAGATTGGTATCAGACATACGGGCTAATTTGGACTTACAGACTTGATCTGGACTGGGCTGGGATGTTTTCTCAATATTCAGTTGTTCTTGTATCTAAAGCTCCTTCTTATACACATGTGAGTGTGTATGAATTTGTTTCTCTAGTCTACCCAGACTGACACATATAGGTAGGCACAATGCAAAGTAACACTGTAAGTTTATACTTCTCTGCTCTGGTCTGCTTAAAGAATATTCACAGGTTCTCCCATGGCTGAAAGGTCCAATGATTGTCCTTCACCTCATTAGTTTCTTACTGTGCCAGGTGACAAGCTTGCACTCTGGAATGATGTATCCGGGGCCTTACTGGCTGTGGGGGTGGAAAATGTGGCTGAATAAGGCCCTCTAGACCATGAGACAAGGTGAGATGCTGTGTCTAATGTAAGGCAGAAAAGGCAATCTTTCAGTTCCAGGACAGGAAAGTACTTTGTCTGGGAGGGAATCTGTCCCTGAATAGTGTAAGAGTTTGACACCACAGGGTGTATAGGGATGACCTATTAGTTGATCTTAAGTCCTGGACCACACTATAAAAACAAAACCTGCAGCCTTTGAGGCAATGCTGACTCGTAGGGACCTGTTGTGGGTTTCCAAGACTGTAACTGTGTTAGACAGGGCTCTCTAGAGAAACAAAACCAGGGCACTTATGATTATATATATATATATATACATATACGTATATATGTATGTGATATATATATATATGATAGGTTTATACAGCAAGAAGCAATATAACAGCTAATTAGTCCACATGGCAGTACAGAGGGCTCAGTTAAACTCACTTTTGTGGAACAGTTAATATACTGGAAGTCCTTCAACTGGTGGACTGGAGGGTCCAAGGTCAAGGAAGCAGACAGTGGCGTCCTCCCTCAGGCCAAGCGGAAGCAGCAAGTGGGTCAGTAGCAGCCAGTAGCTCAGGGGCCTAGTGAAGCAGGCCCCATGGGACCCACCAGCCTCAAGCTCAAGTGATGTACGCACCAGCATTGTGGTGAAGCAAGTTTCAAAAGAGCCTCACACTCTAGAAACATCATCCCTGGGTTGGCTTGCCCCAGTCACCAGGGAGCAAGAGGGAGATGGGATGCTGGCTGTCTTTATTTCGGTCATCCTCCAATCAAGCTGTGACCTGACCAAACTCTGCCCGCATGTTCCCATTGGCCTAGTTGGCACAATAAACACAGGGGTCACAAGTGATTTACAGCAGTAGAAAGCCCAGCTGCTGGTGCTTTGGAACTGCTGACCATGTGGACCGCGGCCCAACACTGCACCACCAGGGTTCCCGGCTCATCCTATAGGATGTAAGACAAGAGTATTACAAGGGGAGTCGCAGGTCAATAACAACTTATGTGTCACTAATGCCTTCAGACTCTCTCTGGTCTCTGGCCAGATGGGGTATTGCTTCCTGTTAGGGAAATGCGTCAGATCTTTGAATTTAATCATAACACATATAATATAAATTGCCCAACCTGGAATTAAAGCTGCCCACCCCTGATTATTAAGCTAGTTCTCTTCACCTCTGTTATTTCACCTGGTTCTCTTCGGACAAAGTTACCCATTGCCGTCGAGTTGATTCCAACCCATAGTGACTGTGTAAGACCGGGTAGAACTGCCCTGTGAGTTTCTGAGACTGTAACTCTTATGGGAGTAGAAAACCTCAGCCTTCTCCCATGGTGGTTTTGAACTGATGACTTTGTGGTTAGCAGTCCAATGTGTGCTTTACTGGGGCTCCTCCCATTTGACCCATAATACCACAGTAGTGCCTGGGGCCTCAGTGCTCCCAGAGAAGTCTGCTGGATCCTGAGTCTGCCCCATCTCTTCCATTAATAAGAAAATGTGTCTAGTCTGCCCTTCACCTTCCTTTGCACTGGGGAGCCTTGGGAAGTGTGTGCCTCCACTTCCCTTTTGGGTTAATTCCTTACTTTATTATCCCCCCTCCCCCTGCCTTTTCCAGTTCTGTCTAAAAAACAAAGGACATGTGTCACAAAACGGTGATTATGAACAGATAAATTTATCATAGTCATAGGGTTACAGAAGCAGGAAAGGGGCGTGTCTGGGGTATATACACTATTGTAGATTAGAAAAGCTTACAAGATTGGTTTAGGGCCCTCCAACCAAGTATGACTCATGATTCTAGACTCCTGTACCCCAACTTCTATCAAGGGCACACCCAGGCACGTCTGAGGGCAGGACCACCCAACTGGCTGGAGGGATGGTGGTGAATCCACTTTCAGACACACTCGACAGGTCAGAGCTTTCCACATTGCCAGTCAGCGGCCAGAAAAAACTCAGTGGAGGCTGAATCCATAAGAAGACTTAGGATGGGTTTAGGGCTCTGTGCTAAGCTGGATTCTCTAAAGAAACAAAACCAGGCTGCTCATACGTGTGCGTATAGAGAAAGAGATTTATGTGGGAGAGAAACATGACTCCGTTAGCTCTGACTCCTAACAGCCCCAGAGGACAGAGTAGAACTGCCTCGCAGGGTTTCCTGCACTGTACTCCTCACGGGATTAGGTCATCAGGTCTCCCTGCATCCATCCCCTCCCAGTGGCTGGTGACTTGGAATCACGGACCCTTAGCAGCAGAGCACCTCCCTGTTGTGCCCCCCAGGGTTCCTCTGAGCCCTATTACCAGGAGCCCTGGTGGCAGAGTTGCTAGGCATTGGGCTGCAATCCAAAAGGTCAGCAGTTCAAATCTCAGCCGTTCTGTGGGAGAAAGATAGGACTCTCTACTCCATAGTGTGACAGTCTCGGAAATTCACAGGGGGCAGATCTACTCTGTCCTATGAGGTCACTAAGAGTTGGCGTCGAATCGATGACCGTGAGTGGGTTTGAACACAGAGACCGGACCTTGAGTCCCGGTGGTCCATTGTGCAGTGCACTACTCACTGAGATATCCCAGTTCAAACCCACCAGGTGCTCCACAGGAGAAAGATGAGGCTATCTGGTCCAATAAAGATTTACAGCTTCTGAAACCCTGCACAGAGTCCCCGTAAGTCAGAATCCACTCAGTGGCGGTGGCTATGGGGGAGAGACAGCCAGGCAGACATCCTCTGGGCCAAACCAAGAGTGGGGGTGGGGAAATGCCAAACTGCTCCTACAGAAGCAAAAAGACTCCTTTTCTGAGCCAGGGAAGCCAGCTTCCGGGACAAGCCATTTTTCCCAGGGGCTGGGTTCTCTAGCCATGCTGGCCCCACGACACTGCATTTCTAGAGCACGTATAAGATCAGGCCCTGGCACAGGAAGTAGTAAGAGGGGACTGGGGCACCCAAACCCCAGATCTCATAAACCCACCCAGAGGAGCACTGACCAAGCGCAGCTGTGGCAGGGCCTCTGGGGTGGCGAGTCCTGAGGAAGGGAAGTGGAACTGTAGGTTGTTCTCCTCCCTGGACCTCCGAGAGACCGTCACTGCTGTGTTCAGCTGCCGAGTCAAATCACAGCAATGGAGCAATAGCCGGAGCGCCATGAACCTCCCTTTGCTAAACCACCCATACGCACTGGATTTAAAGACTGTGAGATGGCCCAGGGTGCGGCAACCTCCGCTTCTGTTATGCACAGGTCACTGCCAGCTGAAGCCCACTCCAACTCTGCAGTGGGCCACAGTAACAAAGGGGAAGGGGGGCCAGAGGGGGGATGCCAGCCAGCATTCCTTCATGACTCGTCTGATTAAAATTGGATCAGACTGAAGCGGCACCCAAAAAAGGGCCTTTACTGAAATAGAGGAAAGAAGTACTAGGCAAAAGCTACTTCTAGAGGTATAGCTATAGGCATGCATATATGTAAACATTAATTTATAATGAATGGGATAGAGGCCAATGTACAAATATTTACAGGTTTTGTATTAAGATAGCAGATGGACGTTAGGCCTCTACTCAAGGCCACCCTCAACACAATAACACTTTGTTCTGATGACCCAGCCTCTGTGATGCTCGCCTTCCCTGACTGCCCTGACACGTTCGCTGAAGACAAACGTGTGCATAAGCAAATGTGGTATAAAAAGTGGATGGTTCCCTGGCTATCAAAAGATATAGCATCTGGGGTCTTAAAGGCTTGAAGTTAAAAGTGACCATCTAGCAGAGAAGCAAATAAGCCTACATGGAAGAAGCACACTAGCCTGTGTGATCATGAGGTGTCAGTGGGATCAGGTATCAGGTATCAAAAGATCTAAAACAAACAATTATATCGATGGGAATGAGGGGGGTTGGAGTGGAGACCCAAAGCCCATCTGTAGACAATGGACATCCTCCCACAGAAGGGTTATAAGGAAGGGACGATTCAACCAAGGTACAGTATAGCATCGATGAAACACATCTAGTTCCTGAATGCTTCCCCCTGCACCCCACTACCATGACCCAGTTCTACCTTATAAATCTGGCTAGACGGGAGAACACACATTGGGATTCAGGAAAGTTAACCCCTCAGGAACAGAAGTGGAACGAGCAATCTCACGAGGGTAGGAGGTTAATAGGGGAGGGGAAGGGGGAGAAGGAGGGAACCCATAACAAGGTTGGCTATATAGCCCCACCCCAAAGGGACAAATAACAAATGGGGGTGAAGGGAGACAATGGACAGTGTACGACATGAAATAATAATAACAATATATAATTGATCGAGGATTCACGAGGGTGGGAGGGGAGAGGGAAGGGGAAAAAGAGGAGCTGATACCAAGGGCTCAAGTGAAAGAAAAGGTTTTGGAAATGATGTTGGCAACATGTCACACAAGTGTGCTTAATGCCATTGATGGATGGATGTATTGTGGTAAGAGCTGAATGATCTCCCAATAAAAAGATTTTTTTTTTTTTTAAAGAAAAAGGCCTTGACTGTAATCAGACCCCATTTTCTCAGGTGGGGCAAATGGAGCTGATGCAAACTTGGAGGTCACCCAGCTATTTGCGGTCAGATCCTGGAGAGGAAACAAAATCAGGGTGCCACCGCATGTATCCCATCTGGGGCCCCGAGCCATGGCTGGTGAAGAAGCTGGAAAGGCTTAGAATGGTCAAAGAAAAGCCGGTCCCTGCCTGCCTGCCACCGCCGCCACCACCGCAGCTCTGCAAAGTGAATTGTCCTGCAGCAGTGGCCGGCTGCCCAGGGGCTGTCCGCTTCTGGAAGCCGGCCTGCCCTCGAGGGTCTCCGGGAAACAGAAAGACATGGCAGTCAGTGGCATTAGGTGCCCTCCCGGCTGTGACCCAAGGTAGGTTCCAGGCTTCCTTGCCAAGCCCAGAGGCCAGACCTTGGGTGGGCCCAGCCCTGCGTGCTCTGCTTGCTGCTGGGCAACAGGGATGGAGCGTGTCCTCCTCTGCTCTAGGGACCCGGTCCGAGATTGTGCCCACTAAGAACTCAAAAGCTCTGACGGCCCGGGCATGGTCTGGAGGGGCGGGGAGTGGGTGTGGCTAGCAAGGCGAGTTACCTGGCAGCGTGTAACCCTCTCTGACCTTCAGTTCGATTTGTTATTTTGTCGGGAGCAAGCACACAGAGCCTCTGGGTGCCTCCTTGCCGATCCGCCCCACAGCCGGAGCGGGCAACCACACAGGCAGCCCCGGGCAGAGCTCTGGAGCAGAGTACCAGAGCTGGAGCGCTGACGTTCCTACGGGGACTTCCTGTCCCACCCTGGAACCACAGCTCGGTGTTTGTCACTGAATGCACAGCAGGGATATTTCCAAGAAATAAACAATCATTTACTTTGGAGGGTACATCGATTGGTAACATCCTGGCATTCCACGCACGAGACTGGGCTCGATTCCCAGGTGGCCGAGGCACTGGATGCGCAGCCCCGGCCTGCCAATCAGTGGAGGCGCATGAGGCTGAACAGGTGGGCAGAGCTTCCAGACGGAGACGGACTAGGGAGAAAGGCTTGCTGGTCTACTCCCTGGAAAACCCTGTGGGTCGCAAGAATGTCACCCGCAGCTGGTCCTGGGAGGGTCACCGCTCTGGGCAGCCCTCCTCCTGGTCTGCGTGGAGCCACTTCCAAACCCTCTGACAGATGGCTATCAAAGTGCCCTCCCTTGGGCCTCTACTCAAGCGCTCCCTCAATGCAAGAACACTTTGTTCTAATAACCTGGCATTCTGTGAGGCTCACCATCCTGACACGATTGCTGAAGACAAATGGGTGCATAAGCAAATGTGGAAGAAAGCTGATGGTGCCCTGCTACCAAAAGATAGAGCAGCTGGGGTCTTAAAGGCTTGAAGGTAAACAAGCAGCCATCTAGCTCAGAAGCAACAAAGCCCACCTGGAAGAAGCACACCAGCCTGTGCGATCACGAGGTGTCGATGAGTACAGGTATCAGGTATCAAAGAACAAATATCATATCCATGTGAATGAGGGGGAGGGCAGAGTGGAGACCCAAGACCCATCTGTAGGCAACTGGACAGCCCCTTACAGAAGGGTCACAAGGAAGAGACCAGCAGTCAGGGTGCAGTGTAGCACGGGCGAAACATGCAACTTTCCTCTAGTTCTTATGTCTCCACCCTCCACCCCACTATCATGACTCCAGGTCTACCTTCCAAATCCGGCTAGACCTGAGCACGTACACGGGTACAGACAAGAGTTCTTGACACACAGAATCCAGCACAGATAAACCCCTCAGGAACAATAATGGGAGTAGCGACACCCTGAGGGTAGGGGGAAGGTGGGGGGAACCAATCTCAATGATCCACGTATAACCTCCCCCACCTCCCCCTCACCCCGGGATGAACAACAGGAACATGGGTGAAGGGAGACAGCAGATGGTGTATGATATGAAAATAATAATTTATAACATAAGAAAAATAACTACAATAGCAAGCTGACAGTAATCAGCAGATTTCGTGGTTTACAAGGACACACTAGTGGGGCAGTGGGTTACAAGTGGGGCAGTGAGCACATGGTCAGCAGTTTGAAACCACCAGTGGCTGCCTGGGAGAAAGAGGAGGCTTTCTGCCCCTGTAAAGAGAGGCCATCTCAGAAAGCCCAAGGGCAGTCAGCTCCGCTCCGCCCTCCAGGGTCGCAATGCGTCAGAATGCCTCCATGGTGCTGAGCGGTTTGCAGGGGAGAAGAGACTCATTAAACATTTTAATTTTAATAAATCATTTTATGGGCGGCTCTCACAGCTCTTATTGCAATCCATCCATCCATTGTGTCAAGCACATTTGTCCATAGGTGGCCATCATCCTTTTCAAAACGTTTTCTTTCTACTTGAGTCCTTGGCATCAGCTCCTCTTTTCTTTATCTCCCTCCCCACCATCCCACCCTCATGAACCCTCGATACATCTGCCTCTCAAGATCATTTTGGAAGAAGGCAGATTGTAAAATGCATACATATAAGTCATATATATGTATATATATATGTGTGTGTGTGTGTGTGTATATATATATATATAATATAATTCATGACCTCCCACCCTCTTCTTTCTCTTTAAGGCCTTCTCTCTGTGTGCTTAGTGGAGACTCACATAACAAGTCTGAGTTGATCGCTAAATAAAACACGCTCCAGGTTAATTTCTTTGCTGGAGCTGGGAGAACAAGAAGCCGGGGATGGAGGGGGTGGGAGGAGGGTGTTGGGGGGTGTGGAGGCTGAGGGAAGCTGGCTGACAGGTTGAGATCTTGGAGGATTGAACCCACAGTGGTGGGCCCTACCAGCGTGTGCACAGACAGGGACTGACCTTGAAGAGAAGGTTAAACCAACAGCCCAACCACCTCAAATGAGTCTTTTCTACTCCCCACAACCCCGTGTCCTTAGAGTTCCAACTGCGCCCCTGAGAACTTCCAGGCCGGGGCTTTAGAAGCGGCTGCCCAGGCCTTTCTTCCCATGCAGGCCTGGAGGGATTAGAACCGCCAGCCTTTGGGTGATCAGAGGGCACGAGCATTAACTGTTTGCTATCCACACTATGTAGGGACTCCCTGAAGAGGAGGAGGAAGGAGTTAAGCAGAGATCCGAATCCTGATATGCTGATCGGTGAGGGACTAGGAAATGAAGGCGGCTACCTCAACCTGGAGGGGTTGAAGCCGGTCCTTGCAGGGCAGTGGACACAGTGGCCCCCACGGAATGGATGGGGGAGAGAAGGAACCTTCGGATCAGAGGCCAACGCGCTTTGCTCATGAGAACCATTTTTAAAATCCCACCGTGAACATCCTGTGAACTGCTGGCGCTAACTTGACATTCCCACATGTGTGGGGGGGGGGGGGGAATACTGGGTGGTGTGGGTGACTTACAATTGCCCCAATGCCTGAGCTCCTTCTCCCAGCTGGAAAAACCACAACAACTAAACCAAACTAAGCCCTCCTCGAGAGGCCCAATGGGGCAGAGCAGAGCGGCCCCTGGGGGTCTCCGAGGCTGTCCATCTGAATGGGAGGGACAAGTCTCAGCTCTCTCCCACTGAGGGGCTGGCGGTTTCAAACTGTGCCACCGAGTCTAACTCTCCTCCTGATGAATCTGAGCCGGCCTAAGTGATGTGTCAACTAACGAGCTGTGGTAGACGTACGTCAGAAGCCTTTTACTTCCACCCCAGTCTCCTTGAAGGCCCTTGAGATGGTTAAGGTTTATTGTGCCAACCTGGCCGAGAAACATGTGGGGTTAATTGAAGGGTGGAGGGATAAATGGCTCATTGAGCCTCACCTTTCTAGTTCTTGGGTCTCTTGCTCTCTGATTGTCAGACGAGGGTACAGCTGCCTTAGCCCTGCTTCAGCTGGCAAGGCTCACTTCCTGCAAGACATCCCCAAGGAGAAACCACATGGACCTACCCCGATGCAGCCCTGGGTGCTGGAGCAGCCGAGTGGAAACCCTTGCCAGCACTGATATGCTTAACCACTCACTGATTCGGCTTTCCTCCTGCAGTCGGCGTCATTGCGGGTGTTTTGTGAGATGGCGGAGGACTCTGTAGATCGGTGTTGGACATATGGGCTAATGCTGGGCTTATGGGCTTGGGCAACACTGGGTTGAGATGCTTTCTTAATGTACACTTACCCTTTATACAAAACTCTCATTTACATATGAGTTTCTGTGGATTTGTTTCTCTAATGTCCCAAGACTAACACAGCCCTTGTAAGGGGGAGCCAAATTTCCACCACCCTGAGATTGGCTTGCTTGAGAGGCTTTGCGTTAGGCAGGGTTCTCTAGAGAAGCAAAACCAGGACCCTTATGATTAGATAGATGGATAGATATATAGATAGATGGATAAAGTTTATATAGCAAAAAGTAATACAACCGCAAATTAGTCCACACAGCAGTAGAGAGAGCTCAGTCCAACTCACTGTCATGGGACAGTTAACATACTGAAGGTCCTTCCAATCCAAATGGCCACTAGCCCAAGGCGCAGGAAGCAGACAGCAGGAAGATGAGATGCGGAGGCATAGCAGAGGCCAGTGACGCTGCGTGGGGAAGCCAGGTCACAGTGGAACCTCACGGTGGAGCGATGTGAAGTGGCTGGCAGGTGGTGCGGTGTCTGGCGTGCTGGCCAGGTGAGCAGTCAGTCCACAGGCAGCAAACACAGCGAGGTGGCACGGCGCTGCGGAGTAGAACAGCCCTGCACAGCGACATGGTCCACAGGGCTCAGCCAGGAGGAGCCGAGCCCAGGAAAGCAAACCGGTTGCAGGGCAGCGAGATCAGGCAGCGTACTGGTCCGACCATGGCGGGGGTGGGGGTG
>NW_022111361.1:4588545-4607004 GCF_000313985.2 Echinops telfairi | reverse complement strand
GTACCTCCACAGGAGGTCATCAAGCTGCGATCTGATAGACAGACTAGACTTCACCCATATCTTCTTACAGGTGCCATGTTGGTGCGTGTGCGCGCACACCCAAACACACACCTATCACCGGCTACATTTAGAATCTCTGGCCAGTATGCCTAGCTGAGCCCAGCCTTGCAGCTAGCCACCCGGGCCAGTTCATCAGACACAGGAGGGATGGCGTCTGGGACCAAAAGCCAGGTGAACACCCCACCCACCCACCCCCATCCCCCCGCATCCTGAGCCACACGCCATGGGGAGAACTGCCACATTGAGCCAGCTCAACTCTCTGACCCGCAGCACAGATCAAATACGATGGTGGAGGCGCTAACCTGCAAAAGACAACCAGGAGAGGTTCTATCTGCTCCATCTCGACTTGCTCAGACCCTATTTACCCTACATAAATGTCTAACAAAAATGTGCCTGTGTGAGCACAAACACACACACACACACACACATCTCTAAGAAGGGCCACATGTACCGCCATCGAGCCCATTCCAACTCATAAGGATCCGATAGGACAGGGTAGAAATGCCCCTGTAGGTTTCTGAGGCTGTAAATCTTTACAGGCGCCAACAGCCTCAACTTTCTGCAGAGGATCAACCGGTGGGTTTGAACTGCTGACTCTGGGGTTAACAGTCCAAGGGGTTGGATATGTGACTTCATTAGGAACGGTCGCCACGGGCTGGATGTAGAGTGCTGCAGCCAGACAGACCCATCAGGAGAGAAGCAGACACTGACCTCCTCCCTCCACTCCCTACGCTGCATGTGAGTTCACCTCTCCAAACTCCAGCTCACTGACTTGCTTGTTCTTATCATATAAGCCATACAGTGCCAGGCATGGCATCCGATGACGATGACGATGATGAGAGGGACTGAGGGAAGGGGGAAGGAGACAAAAGAGAGATAGAAGGAGAGGGAAAAAGGAAAGCATTCCATCTCTTTCACTTAAGGAACACCAGCAAGCAATGGTATCATTGCAGCAAGACGGTCAGCACAGGCGTACAGGATTGCACAGGGCTTGTGTGTTGATTGCTTGATTCAGCCTTGAATGCACCACCTCCCTTTCCCATCCAGAAGGAAAAAACAACCCATGCAGTAACGATGGTTCCAACTGTGGTAGTTACATCATCTGGTTTCAACCTGAGACTATTAAGAGTGAAGGGGTGGAGTTTAGCCTGTCAATCAGGTCGCAGGTGGATGACCTCATTTGGAGCCGCTAAGGAGGTAAATAGCTCGCTGAAGGCCAGACACACTCTCTCGTGGCGTAGACATTCCTGTTAAGTTACATGGAGCTACACTGATAGAGCCAGAGCCCTGGACCTGGAGGAGCACATGGAGACCCATGCCAGGGCTGAGATGCTTCCACCGCCACTGGATCCACAAGACTGTCCACCTACTGGCCTTCTTCCTGAATTCGGTGTCATTCTATGTGCTGCAGGAGTCTGAAGACAAACTTATAGACTGGTAACGGACATATGGGCTAACAGCGGATTTATGGATTTGACCTGGACTGGGATGGGATGTTTTCTTAATGTACTATTGCTCTTTGATATACAGTTCTCTCTTACACACATATGAGTGTCTATGGATTTGTTTCTCTAGTCAACCCAGACTAACATAGTTGTGTAATAATTACAATCAGCCACATTGATGCATGCTTTTGGAAGATACAACACCCCCCCCCAACCCCCCTCCGCTAACAGCAGGCACTGCCATCAATACACCTATTTCAGCTTCCGGTTCTATTCCACGGTGTCCTGAAATCTGTCGTTTGGGTGAGAATTACTTGTGATTTGGATGTATGAGAAAAGTTAGATATAGCAACAAGATCAACCTGGCCATCTTTGCTCTGCTTTAGTTACTAGATATATTGGAAGGATGAAACCAAAAATTTCAGTTCGGATGAAACTCCCTCTCGACCTCAGTGCCACATGTAATGTTGGGTAAGGGGTCCAAGAGGTCACACTCCCCTTGGTCCACCTGTGGCACAGGAGTAGCGAGAGATTGCTCTAGGTAAGGAGTCCCGGTCTGAAGGAAGGGGACTTGGCGTTGAGTCAAAGAGCAAACATTTCCCACAGATGAAATGTCCCCACTCTCTGTGGCAACACACAGTATAGCCCTTATCACTCGTACGATCTATCAACCAATTAGAAATGTACAACTAACACCACTGTAAGGGCAGGGAGTCTCTTGAACTCCGAAAGTTCAAACTCAAGTTTGAGGTTTCTACATGACGGTCACAAGTGTAGAACTCAGCCGTGCCAATAGAGGGCGTCCTTTACCTTTAAAAGTCTGTCTAGAGCAAGGGTGTCAAACTCCATTAAAACGCGGGCCATTTGGTGCAACAGGCAAGATTCACGCAGGCCGCATCACATTTACAAATTCTGTTAAATTCATATTTTGAAGTGATGATTCAAGAATATGGATAGGATAATTAAAACACTATATAATTGCTTTTATTTAAACATTTATTTTATTTAATGTATTTATAAAATTAAAATTATTCTTTTTTACCTGAAACTTGCCAGCGCTTTCCTCCTACTGGTTTTCACTTACCTCTTATGTTGTGACCAGAAAATATAACAAAGTAACTAATAAAAAACACAAAATGTCGGACAGCTGACAAATGAGATCCATAATCATAAGGGCTTCCCTCTAAAAATGTTAACTAGCGCTGCCGCTAGATATGATTCCTAACAGCACAACCCAGAGTGCTCTTTTTAACCTTTTCGCTATTGGGATCTGTTTCCATGATGTGACACTGAGAGGGGCAGACATGTCACTTCCAAACGTCGCCGGAACTGAGTCAGCGTGTTTATCCACGTCCACTGGCCCCCAGGAAAGGCACTGGGCCATGTGTATCCTCGTCTTCAGTAGTTAAAGGGTTAACGAGGGAATTGCGTGTATGGTATTGCCTCGATCTCCCTTAAGCGCTATTTTCCTCATCACAAATTTTTCGATTCCCATTTTATTTCAGAGCATCGTGGGCCACAAAAAATTACCTCGGGGGCCGCATGTGGCCCGTGGGCCAGAAAGTTTGACACCCCTACTCTAGAGTACTGCTTTCCAGGGAGAAGGGAGGGACCAGACCAGAGACATAGAATTGGTGTTTTCTGTAGACTACAGCACTACAGGAGAAGAATTGTGAGCTAGCAAATTCTACATGCGAGAATTACTACCATGTCCTATTTCTTTTGCACCAAGTAGAGGCGGCGTAGTCAACGGTTTGAATCCCCCAAACGGTCCACAGGAGCAAAACGAGGCTTCCTGATCCCATAAAGATGTAAAACTCTGGGAACACCAAAGGGACAGATCTACTCTGTCCTCCAGGGCCACTACCGCTGGCAGGAGGTTTGGAGCTTCGGGTGAGAGTCAAATCCATTTTCTCTCTTACATTCAGCTCTATCTCCACTTAGGTGGATGTAAAGTTCCCAGCCTGTTCTCCCACCCTCTGCACACAGCGCCCTTCCATGTTTTGAACCGGCATGAATGATTACTGAGTCAGGCGGGGAGCGCACGGAGGCAAGGGCGGTTCCGCGCGAGCCCGCCAGAGGGAGCGCAAAGGCTGCTTTCGAACCCGTTCTTCCGCCAGCTCAGCTTTAATGACCTTATCCTAAAGGCCAACAAACAGTCGCCCATCACTCCATCTGACCCATAGCCACCTCTGGGACAGGTAGAACTGCCCCTGTGGGTTTCCGAGACGGAAATTCTTTCCAGGCATAGAAAGAAAGCCTCATCTTTTTCTGACAGAGACACAGGTGGTTTGACACGGCTGATTTTATGGTCAACATGCAAACCGCTGCGCCAGCCACCAGGGCTCCTAAAATTATCCGTTAAATCCCACAGCCACACCCCCTACTCACACACTTTAAATGGAAATCAGAAGCGACCGTAGCCCTGGAGTGGGAGTGCATCTTTCCCACCTAAATCTCACAGACTTTCGACAATTAAGTGACAGTGCTGGGGTCCACTGGGATTTCACAGTGCGCAGATTGTCCATCCTCTTGGCGGGGAAGACAAGGGTTTAAGAAAGCTTGCTTCGAGTGAAGCACATCCTGGCCCACCAAGCCTTGAGGACGATATTCCCGCTCACAGCAGCCAATCCACAGAGACCACATGGCCGGCCCCACCGTGAGACACGACCCATAGCCCTACAGGGGACAACACCGGAGACAGTGTGGGATTTGCCACCGATCCGATCCTGCCACACCGAGTCAAAACACTAAGGGTGTGCAACAGAACAGCAAGGAGAGCAGAGCAACGAAGTCCCGAGGGAATACCAAAAGTAGACCTTGGGGCCAGGACGTGGCACCCCATCAGACTCGACCAGAAAACACTCCTAAAGGCCAACAAACAGTCCTTGGACTAAAAAAGAACGGAAGCAAGCAAGCAAGCTTGCATCAGGAAGGTCTCGCGAGTGCAAGGACGCAGCGACGGAGGAGAAGGCTAAAGAAAAGGGTTATGATTACAAACCACTTACCCAAGGAGCTGATCGCGTTTTCGACATCTTCCACCCAGTTTTTAAAGCCATCCTTTGATCTTGTCTTCTTTACAGCGCGGTAGGACCGTTGTTTCGTGGGGCTGTGGCATCGATTCCGACTTACGTGGCCCCTCTCCGTTTAGGGCGTAAGACTGCCCGACAGAGTTTTCTGGGCTGGGGTCCGGAGTCTGGGAAGAGCGTTGTGCACAGGCCCAGACTAGGACCCGGGTCCTGTTGCTGCCCCACATACGGAGTCTTACTGGCGGAGCAGTGGGTTTCCTGTTGGGCTTCTAACCTCAAGCCCAGCTGCTCCGCAGGAGAAAAGTGAGGCTGACTGTTCTCACCAAGAGGTACAACCTTGGAACCCAACCCAGGCTTCTTGTGAGTCTGAATCGATTCGATGGCAGTAGATGGATATTTGGAGTTAAAATATACTAGAAGTCCATCAAAGCAAACAGCATCCCCCTATAAATCTGGCCTTTGCTGCGATTCATATTCTATGAGCCAGACTGTGCTGGGAACCAGTGTGCCTGGGCTTAAGCCAAGTCCTTACAATATCCTTCCTCCTTCCTGATACCTGAAGTTTCCCTCCGCTCACAACCCGGGCTAGCGGATCCTTTCGCCAAGAGTCCACACCTTTTCATGATGACTAATTGTACTCCCAATATCACTAAATCTTACTTCCTTAGGAAACGCTTCAGCTTCTCAAGGAAATAATTCTGGTCCAGCATGGTAAGCGCAGTCGGCTCTCCGACTGGTTTGTTACCGCTCCTCCAGCCAAAGTCTCTCTCACCAAATGACCTTTCCCTGCATGGTCTGGTAAGAAGGGGGGAAAGAAGCGGATAGGATGCACCTGTCAGTAATGACGCGGATAGGATGCACCTGTGAGTAATTGTGACCCGGCTTCCCTGGAGTGCCGAAAAGGAGCCTTCTGCTGAGAAGCAGGAGGAGAGATCTTATTACTAACAAGGTCTAGGAGTGGAGCATGTTCTTTGAACCTTCAGATTCCTTCACAGTGAAGCTCCTGGATCCAGAAGGCGGCTGCACCCCAGCGAGGAGCAGCAGCGGAAACAGGAGACAGCGCAGGGAATAGAGGGGTGGGCTTGGCAACCACGGAGGCCGTAAAGCTGAGTGCTGTCGTGCAGGAGGCTGGCCTGCGGAGTCAGGTGCCTCTGAGCACTTAAATCAGGAAACTGGATTTTCAGGCCCACAGAGTTGAGGCTTCCAATAGAAAGGTATGCCCTTTGGGTCCTTATCAGCAGACCTGACGTAAGTTTGTAACGTTTCTGATAAACATTTCAAGCCTGAACATTTCTCCCTGGATTGCAACGTGTTCACTTCCTTAACAAACTCATTAGCTGTGGATTTTGTGAGTTCTACGTAGCCATTGCAATAGATCATAGAACCCAGTGAGCTGGTAGAGCTGTTCATTGTAAACTACACAACGAATACTAGTGCAAACTCCACAGGGAGTCGATTACTCTTTATGAAATTACTACTTATGAAATAAATAGTAATAGTATTTTACAAGATGTGAAAGAGCAAATGGAAATGAGCAAGCACTTACTACTGGCCCTCCCTGAGCTAGGCACTCGCTAACTGTGTGTTAACGCATTGAATCGCCAGAAGAGTCCATCCACGATGACTCAAGAGCCCTGGAAAAGCCAAAGACATTTTGAAGAGCAAAGTAAGAGGCTCACATATTCTGACTCCAAAAGATAAAACATAGCTACAGTGGTCAAAACAGACCCCCTCCCTCCCTCCCATTGAGTCAGTTCAGACTCATAGCCACCCTTTAGGACAGGGCAGAATTGCCCTCTGGGCTTCTGAGACCGTAACTATTTATGGGAGTGGAAAGCTCTCTTTCTCTGGTGCTGATGTAATGAGATGCACAAACCCGTGGAATAAAATGGAATGCCCCACCACCACCACCAAGCAATCCAAACATCTATTATCAATTGATTTGCGCAAAGGGACTCCATCCAATGAGAAAGTAGTCTTTTCAACAAATGGTCCTGGCAACACTCGATTCCCATATGCAGCCCAGTGAAACAAGGCCCGTGCCTCATGTCACACAGAATCGCCGGTTAAAAAGGAATCAACGGCCTCACTGTGTGATGGCAAAGCCCACACATTTCTTGGGAGAAAATAAAGCAGAGCTTTGGGATCTACCTACTGTCGATGGAAGTTTATCAAACACACAACAGACGCACCAGCAACAGAAAATCAGCTGGGTCACTGAGGTTGCTAAAAGGTACATGCTCCTGTTCACCAATGCTCCTTGGAAAGATGGGTGGTGGGACTTCATCTCACGTATTTGGGACATGGTGTCAGGAGAAACCAGACCCTGGAGAAGGGCATCATGCTTGATAAAAGCAAAAAGGGGGTGGGGGTGGGGGTGGCTGACGAGATGAACTGACACAGTGTCTGCAGCCCTGGGCTCCAGCACACACAGGGGGGCCTCTGGTGCCAGCTCGGGAGGAGTTCCATTCTGTTGTTCACACTGCATTCACGTGCACAGAAACAACCGAGGGAACAAGATTCGGGAATCATAGAATCCATCAGCATCTAAGATCTAAAATATACAGGAAGCCCCTATAGCTTAAAAATAACAAAAAAGATAAATAACTGTGCCCATCCCCCCCCCCCACTGGGCAAAGGACATGAACAAACACTTCACCAAAGAGGTGATGTTCCAACAGCCAACGCATATGTGAGGAGATGCCTCACTTCCTTGGGCAGAATCAAGATGCAACTCACAACCACGAGGAGACACTGTTTCAGGCTGGTTGCCGGGCCCAGTGCAGGAGGAGCCCATCCTCACTCTTGGGTGGAAGAACCCGGCTGTGGTTTGGGTTCTGTTTTCCCAGGAAAGGAAGCAGTGCTAGAGGAGCTGTGGAGACAGTGGTTCCGTCCGCTATAGCTGGTGGGATGCAAACGGGTCCAACTCTTGTGGGAAACGGTCAAGTGCTAGAGCTGCCGTACGCATAGCACATCCACCCCTCCTGGATACCCTGGGGGCCTAATAGAAGTGACATGAACAGACAGACATAGGCACATCTATGTTCATTGGAGCAATATTCACATCAGCCAAACGAGGGACATAGCCTGTCTCCCAGCCGCCAAAGAGATGGGTAAAACGTGTACCTGCAGACAACGGGATGCTTCCCAGTGACAATGTGGATTCCCAAAGGTGGATGGACCTACGTGGACATTATGTTGAGGGAAGTGAGTCAATCTCCCCCTCCCCCCCAAAACGAACATGTTTGTCCTCATTTTCATGAAATGACACACCTGGATGCATTTACAGAAACAAATGCTCATCCGTGGCTCCCCGGGGTGGGAGGGGGTTGTTAAGATGGAAAAATGCCCCTTGGTTTATGGAAAGGGGAAAGGTTTCATGGGATGTGGGTGTCTGCCCAGCATGGCCAAACGGCAACAAGGGTGTGCGAGGATAACAACAACCCCAATTGGGAGAGGTGCTAGAGAGCCATTACTGACGAAACCCAAGTCATGCCCCCCAGGATTAGTTCTCTCGGCCTGGGAGCTTCCTCCCGCCTGGGGGCGGGTGGGACAATCCGTCAACTGGCAGGACAAAGCTCGGGAGGTGTGCCTCAATTCTACTGCCCAGTGTGGCGAGGGGCGTCCGAGGGAGTGACGGCTGAGACGCTAAGGGTGACTAGCTAAGGTACATGCATCAGTCTCTGCTCATCTGGACCCAAAGAGGAAGAAGGAAAGCCATGAACGGAATAAATAACTGGGCTACAGGATTGTCTGCATGAATCTCGGCCTCCTCCAACCGTGAGACCCTAAGTACTGGGGGTGCCTGGCCACTGTGGACATTCTGAACAGGAGCCGAATAGGGAAATCTTGATTTCAAAAGGGAGAACCATGTGAAACAGAACCTCAGGTGCTGAAAGAATTTGGACATATCTAATCGATGGAGTCTAGAGGTGTCCCTGACCTCTTCAAATTTTGAATGGAAAATATCCCTTTCAGTCACTATTAAACTAAGTAATAATTTACCTCAGAGTACAGTGTCAGCCTTACTTGGTGAATTAACTTTTTTTTAAACAAACCACATGTTAGTCTGGCTAGACTAGAGAAACAAATCCATGGACACCGATATGTATATAAGAAAGAGCAATTGAATATTGAGAAAACATCCCAGCCCTGTCCGATCAAGTCTGTAAACCTGATATTAGCCCATCCCAAGTCCTCTTCAGACTCATGCAACACATGCAATTGACCTGGAAAGCAGGAAGATCACAGGCCAGTGGGTGGGAAGTCTTGTGGATCCAGTGGCAGTGGAAGCATCTCAGCGCCGGTGTGGGTCGCCACGTGGCTCCTCCAGCTCTCAGGGCTCTGGCTGCTTCAGGGTAGCTTCATGTGGCTTCTCTTCAGAGATATCTTGCAGGCAGTAAATGAGTGGCCCGCCTCCAGTGAGCTATTTATCTCCTTGGCACCTCCAGATGAGGTCATCAAGCTGTGACCTGATTGACAGGTAAACTCCACCCCTTCATTCTGAATCCTCTCAACAGATTACACCAAATAAGATCAAAAGGTCCGCAGGCGCTGTGAAGCTTTGCTGCGGAGGCTGGGGGTGGGGTAGGGAGAAGAAGGGCAGAGCACCAGAACAGAAATGAGGCTATTGACACAATGTGCAGATGTAACGATCGTCACTGATCGGTATGGTGACAAACTGTGGGATGGGAGTGGATTCTGCTTTGTACGTTTTTGCAAAACCAAACCAAATTCCAAAGAAGCCATGCCCAAAGAAATGAGAACAGGTGCGACTGTGGCTTTTACACTCTAAAACGGAGAGATCTGAGTAAGGGGACTGTGAAGGAGGGAGAGTACTTGTTCAGAATCCAGAGTAGGACAAAGCAGGGCTGTGTTGCACTTGACCTCAGAAGCTGTCCTCTTAACCCCTCGCCAACACTCTAAAGCACTGGGCCAAGGGTGATGTGTCGTTAGTTAGCACATCAAGCTAATGCCTGGTCGTGCCCTGAGGCTGCAAGTAATCCCATAATCCATGAAACCTTGATTGGAGGACCATGGTGTTCCATTAGCCAGCGGTTCTCAATCTGTGGGCCTTGATCCCTTTGGAGGGTCAAGGGATCCTTTCACAGGGGTCGCCTTAGACCACTGGAAAACACGTGGTCTTAGGACCCGAGACACCGCTCCTCTATCCATCTCAGACGAGGCCGCCCACATGCAGATACACCCACCAACAAGTACCGGCGTGAAGACTGTCACCGATGCCACACCATGCTTCCAGACAAAATGTCATTGATTTGTCATTAGAAATAAATATTTCACCATATATAATTACGTATTGTTTTTGTGATGAATCACCATGCTTTCATGATGTTCAACTTGTAACCATGAAAATACATCCTGCCTATCAGCTATTTACATGACAATTCATTACAGTAGCGACACGACAGTGATGCAGTTGCCACAAAAATAATGTGATGGTTTGGGGTCACCACCACATGAAGAACAGTATGAAAGGGTCGCGGCTTTCGGAAGGTTGAGAACCGCTGCCTTAGGCAAAGCGTGGCTGTAACTGGAGACATTCCTCCCAAACACAATGACCCAAAGGTGAAAGATCAACACACACACACACACACACACACACACACACACACACACACCCTTTTCTCTCTTAGGTAAGAGTCTGGGGGCGTGTCCTGGGGCAGTGGGCGCTGTTGCTCCAGGTGGTCATCTTCCGTTGTGGAGCCCTGCTGTCCTTGAGAGTCTCATTGTCCTCTGTGAAGCCGGACCACCCTGTCCAGTCTGAGCAACAAGAAGATGGAAGAGGGCCGTGTGTGTGTGTGTGTGTGTGTGTGTGTGTGTGTGTGTGTGTGTCTAAATGCCCAGTCTCTGGGGAGAACTTGATCATACTGAACTCTGGGAGCTGAGGTCCCCCTGGGAAGCCACTGACTCAGCCACACGCCATGACGGTGTGTGTACTGGGATAGGTGGATGGGCAGTGACCCATCCCCATCATGATAAAAAATCAAGCCTGTGCCGGTCAGCATTTGGTGATGACGCAAATAAACTCCCTGCCATTGAGTGAATGCCAGCTCCCAGTGACCCAATGGGACAGTAGAACTGGTCCTGGGGGTTTCCCAGATGGTAACTCATTCTAGGAGAAAAAAGCCTCATTTTTCTCCCGAAGAGCAGCCGGTGGTGTTGAACTGCTGAGCTTGCAGTTAGTAGCCCAACGTATCACTGTTCCGCCACCCGAGACGCTGATGTTTTGTTGCCTGCTTTCATTGGGATAGGTGGTGTCTGCTCATCGGTACATTAGAAGACGGCCCCAGGCTAGCAGGGAGCAGAAGTATACTGGATGAGAAATGAGGATGTTTAAACAAAAGCATAAGCTTAGGCACCATTCCTGTGGATACCAAAAGCACACAACGACAAAAAAATGAACAGTAGCTGAAGTAGGCTTCTTCCAAATGAAGACTTTTTCCGCTGTGATTTGAGATGGGCTGTGAAACTACATGGAATATATTTTTATTTGTGATGATTATATTCTGCAAACAAAAGGGAAATATATATATATATATATACACACCAAAATAAATTGATAAAGTTTATTTACTTTAGAAGTAAAGGCGATTAGAAGATAACCCGCCGCTTTCGCCCGAGGAGCACCCGACCCCCCGGGTCATGGCCCAGAGCATCGCCTCCCACACCAGCAGCCTCCTTCCACACCCACCCCACTCCACTCACCACCGTAGGGTCCAGGCCTGCTCACAGCCACTCCAGAGGACAGGTGAGACCTGCCCCTGGGAGTTTCCCAGCCTGTAACGCTTTAGGAGAGAAGAATGCGGCTGGCGGCTTTGAACTGCTGACCTTGTGGTTCGCAGCCCAATTTGTAATGCCTGAGCCAGCAGCGCTGGACAACAGATACAGTTTCACAACCTCAAAACCCTTCCAAGTCCCTTGTCCATCAGATGGGGAATATATAGTTTAGATGAGGCATTTGTTTTATGTATATAAAATGGATGCTTAATTAATTATTAATTAATACATAAACGAGTGTTTGCAGCATGAAGAGAAAGTGGAATTCTCATTGTCATGGTGACATGATTTCAAGTCAACTTGATAAAAGAGTGAAGGGGTGGAATGTAGCCCGTCAAGCAGGTCACAACCTGAAGCTGTCTCCTTCTGGGCATGGCCTAATCGTGAGGATTCTGGGAACTCCCTCTTTTCCTCTCTGGAGGCGGGACACTCTCTCTGCCTCACATTCTGTGGATGAGCCACATGAAGCTGTGCTGATGGCAGCCAGACCCCCCAGAACTGGAGGAACCACATGGAGAGCCGCGCCAGTGCTGAGATGCTTCCACAAGACTTTTCACCTACCGGCCTGTGAGCTTCCTGCTCTCGGCATCATTGCACGTGCTGTGTGAGTCTGTAGAAGAGTTTATGGGCTAGTATCGGGCACGTGAGCTAATATCAAACTTGTGGACTTGATCTGGACTGGGCTGGGATGTTTCCTTAATATATGTTAACTCTTGGGTATAAAAGTCCCTCTTACACACATAAGTGTGTCTCTGGATTTGGTTCTCAGGTCAACCCAGGCTAGCACACTCATACTGCTTGATGGGGCTGTAAGAAGTTGCAGCTGCTTTGGAAAACAGTCTGGAAAATTCTCTGGTGATCAGACAAGGAGTTACCACATGACCCAGCACCTCCAATTCTGGATATAGGCTCAAGAAAGAAATCAACACAGGTGCATGCAAACATTTGCACACGGATGTTTACAGCAGCATTATTCGCAGTAGCCCCAATGTAGAAACAACCCTGAAGTCCATCCCTGAAGAAGGGATAAATGAAATATTATGCACCCATATTAGTCAGCCACCAAAGGAGTCATGTGCTGATACAAGCCACAGTCCGGACGGACCTTGGAAGCGGGACACTGCAAGACAGAAGCCAGGCACAAAGCACCACGGATGAAATGAGTTCCTTTAGACAAAAGGTCCCGAATCAGTGGCCACAGAGAGGCACAAAGTAGATCAGTGGTTGCCCAGGGTTGGGTGTATGGAGGGTTGAGAAGGGATAGCTCCTGGGGATAGGGATTCTTTGGGGAAACGATGAAGGTGTTCACAATTGATTGTGGTGATGGACCTATGCAGAGGACAAATATACTAAAGTTACCAAGAGTCATGGAATTGTACCCTTTAAATGAATGCATCATATAAGGTTTGACTAATGCTACAAGCTGTTTAAAAATTCCTAGGTAACCAGAGTGTGGGCCCAAACTTGGGACTAACTTAGAAATGTCTCATAATTCCATGTGAGACTCAGCCTCTACACGCTGGAAATCAATTGCACAAGTTCAGTGTATTAGTCCAGGTAGACTAGAGAAACAAATCCAGGGAGACTCGTGTGTGTATAAGAAAGAGATTATATACAAGAGCAATTGTATATTAGGGAAATATCCTAACTCAGTCCAGATCAAGTTCATAAGTCTGATATTAGCCCATATGTCCAATATAAATCTATAAATTCCTCTTTAGACTCATGCAACACATGCAACAATGCCAAATGCAGGAAGCTCACAGGCCAGTGGGTGGGAAGTCTGGTGGATCCAGTAGCGATAGAAGCATCTCTGCACTGGCGTGGGTCTCCATGTGGCTCCTCCAGCTCCAGGCTCTGGCTGCATCAGTGTGTCTCCATGTGGCTTGTCAACAGGAATGTCTAGCAGAGAGTGTGTGTCCTGCCTCCAGAGAGGAAGACAGGAGTTCCCAGAATCCTCAGGAGAAAGCCATGCCCACACAGAGGCCTCATTGGCTATGACCTGATTGACAGGCCAGACTCCACCCCTTCACTCAAGGTTGACAAGGGATTATGTAACTACCACACCAAGCTCTCCATAAGGAGGGCACCAGGCTCATGCCATTCAAGGAGATCTGGTCCCATGCCAAGGAGGCCAACAGGCCAGAGAGCAGAAGCTGCCAAGCCACATAGCTCATTATAGGGGCAGCCCTCCCCGACAACAGATGGGGCCCCACCCAAACAAGAGAGTTTAGAGACAAAGGGAGCTAAATCCCTTGGCCGCCCTGGCACACACACACACACACACACACACACACACAACCCCCACCGCCCCTCTCAGCATCACCCTGAGGCCTTAAAGAAGGCCAGGTGGCACTGAGGGCAATTCTGCCATCAGCTCGTGGGAACTGGCGTTTGTAATCAGCTCAATGAGAAATGTAACAACATCTTGCTACCATTTGCCAGGCTGGCAGGGAGAGTGTGTAGACAGCGAAATGTGCTCTGTATCGCTTAGTGAAGGCTGAGAAAGCACCAACCAAAGGCAACCTTCTTCAGAACGACAAGCAGAAGCCGAGGGGGGGGGTGGCTACAGGCATACCCAGCTCTTCCTCTTGGCCCTCAGCACTGGGTTATTCCTGCCAGACCACCAGGGCCAAGGGTAGAGGCTCCTGAATCAGTCTGGACCCCTTGCATGGCACATGACTTTCCTTCTCATTGTCCTCATTGGTTTCACAGCAGATCGTCTGTACTTTTGTAAGGAGGAAGCAATGCATGTAAAACCCTTAAGTCTGGCATCTGGGCAGGAGTTAGCGAGGGCTGCTACCCTGCTGGATTGTGTATTTTCAGCCCCTACCAGTGTAGCCTAGACAATAACTTCAGAGGCAACGGAAGCAGGGTCCGAAGAAGCACTCAGTAGGTCAGGGGCTCAGCGACCAGTCGGGCAGCTGTCTCAAACCGCAGAGTTCGCAGAGAGAAAGAGAGAGAGACATTGCAGCCAGCTCGAGGAGCTGCCTCCGCAGCTGCAGTGTGTGGACGTGGTCACGTGACAGTCAGGCTTGTCTGCTTTCCTTTTCCCTCTGCCTCACCACCTTTTTATACACCCTGGGGGCCCAGTGCATTGCATGTTGGCCTGCTACGTCCAGAGTCAGCAGTTCAAAACCACCAGCTGCTCCTCAGGAGAAAGACAAGACTTTCTACTCCTGTAAACAGTGACAGTTTCAGAAACCCACAGGGACAGCTGTAGTCTGTCCTGTAGGGTCCCTGTGAGTCAGGATCATCTCAATGATAGCGAGTTTTGGAAGACGACCTTCACCAAAGGCCCCGAACTGGGAGACTAATTAAAATAGGAATGGATCGCTTATAGATCTGGAGGTTAGAAATGAAAATCAATATGTCAGTCAGTGCACGTTTCCTCTGAAGGCTCTGGGGAAAGATCCATTCTCGTCTCTGCCAGTTTCTGGTAGTTGCAGGTGTGTCTTGGCTAGTGGATGCATCTTCACAGGGCCACCCTTCCTCAGCCTCTGTGTTTGTGTGTGTGTGTGTTAGTCAGGGTTGTCTAGAGAAACAAATTCATAGACACTCACATGCGTGTAAGAGAGAACTTTATATCAAAGAGCAATTGTATATTGAGAAAACATCCCAGCCCAGTCCAGTTCAAGTCCATAAGTCCGATATTAGCCCATATGTCCGATACCAATCTCTAAATTCCTCTTCAGACTCCTGAGACACATGAAATGATGTCAAATGCAGCATGATCACAGGCCAGTGGGTGGAAAGTCTTGTGGATCCGGTGGTGGTGGAAGCATCTCAGCACCAGTGTGGGTCCCACATGGTTCTTCCAGCTCCAGGGCTCTGGCTCTATCATTGCTCCATGTGGCTCATCAATAGGAACGTCTCGCAGGAAGGTGTATCTGTCTCCCCTCCAGTGAGCTATTAGTGCTTCCAAATGCGGTCATCAAGCTGCGACCTGATTGACAGGCTAAACTCCACCCTTTCATTCTTAAGTCTCAAGCTGACAACAGATTATGTAACTACCACAGTGTGTCTGCTCCTCTTTTATAAAGATGGCATTCCTATTGGATTCGGACTCATCCTACTCCACTATGACCTCCTGATGACAGATAACATCTTCTAAAACCTTGTTTACAAACAAGCTGAACTTCCCAATTTTACAAGGGTTTAAAGTTCAGCATATCTTCTAGGGAGCACTGTTCCATCAGTAGGACATAACAAAAGGGGTCTAGGGCTGTGGATGGAATGAAGGTTCCCCGGTGGCATAGTGGTTACACGTTGGGCTGCTAACTACAACGTTAGAGGTTCAAACCCACCAGTCATGCTGAGGGGAAAATGCAGGCTCTCTGCTCTGGTAAAGAGTTATGGTACTCCCGACACAATTGCTGAAGACAAAACGGGTGCATTAGCAAATATGGTGAAGAAGGTGGATGGTGCCTGGCTATTAAAAGATACAGTGTTTGGAGTCTTAAAGGCTTGAAGTTACACAAGCTGCCATTCAGAAGTGAAGCAACAAGTCCACATGGAAGAAGCACACCGCCGGTGTGATCGTGAGGAGTCATAGCGACCAGGCCTCAGCAGACACATAACAAACAAAAACATATTGTTGAGAGAGGGGGATCTGGAGCAGAGATCCAAAGCCCAACTGTAGACAAAGGAACAATCTCCCCACAGAGGGGCCACAGGGAAGGGATGAGTCACCAGGGTGCAGTAAAGCATCGATGAAACACACTATATGCCTCTGGTTCCTTGAGGATTCCTCAGCCCCCACTTCCATGACCCCAGTACTGCTTCTCAATCAGACTACACCGGAACATGTACACAGGTATAGAAAGGGATGGGAGCTCATGACACACAGAATCCAGGGAATAGTGATACCAGAAGGTAAGGGGAAGAGAGCGAGAGGAAGGGAGAAAGGGGTAACCAATTGCAATACACCCCCTACAGGGAGAAGAACAACAGAAACCATGGGGGAAGGGAGACAGCGGTTGGTGTGAGAGATGAAAATAATAACAATGTACAGTCTATCAGGGGGTTATGAGGGTGGGAGGATGGAGGGGGGGGGAGCTGATACCAAGAGCTCAATAGAAAGTAAATGTCTAGAAAAGAATGAGGGCAACCTATGTACAAACATGCCTGATGTGATCGATGTATGGATTGTGATAAGTCGTATGAGCCCCCAATAAAAAGATTTTTTAAAAAGAGTTATGGTCTCAGAAATGCTGTTCTACTCTGCCCGATCGGGTTGATACGCGTGGACATCATCTTGATGGCAGTGAATTCGGTTTCCTGGTTGATCTTAAGTTAGGGAGACTGTTCCAGATTACCCTAGTGGAACCGAAGGAACCATAAGCCTCCGTCTGAGTGCGGAGGAGAGAGACAGAGGAGGAGCGCTGGAAGGAGACGTGACAACAGAGGCATGGTCAGAAGAGAGATGAAGTGTTGCTGGACTTGGAGCTGAGGGGAAGCGCCACAAGCACAGGGCTGTGGGTGCCCTCTGAAAGCTGAAGGCCGGGAAACAAATTCTACCCGCGCCTCTGGAGAAACCCAGCCTTGATGACCCTTGGATGTCGGCTCAGGCGAGCGCTTCCAGAGCCCTGACCTCCAGAACTAAGATAACAAACCGGTGTTGCTTTAAGCCACCAAGCGTGTGACGCTTTGTCACCGCAGCCCTAGAAGGCTCCTCCTCATCTGAAGTGGCCCTTTCTACCTCTCACGATGTGCTGCTCCTGGAGGGACACGAACCATGACCTTGCTTTCCCTCAGACCAAGTCACCTGCCGCTGAGCCCGGGGACCCGCCAAATAGTTACACGTGCCATTGCAATGGGAACCACGATGGAGAGGCTCTCGGGAATACAGAATAGCTGAGCAAGAGATATTGGAGCTGGCTTCAGGTGAAAAGCCGTGAATGGCCAAGGGCAAGCCACTGAGGGGTTCCTAACTTCTTCATCAACCGAGAGCCTGCCCTCAGTACGTGTTTTTATTTCATGCTTGAGCTCGTTGGCGTAGGACCATCACTACTTCTACAGCTTCTTGAAGAAGGTCCAGGGTGGCACAAACGGTGAAGCGCTCAACCACTAGCCAAAAGGTGAGAGGTTTGAACCCACCCAGAAGCCCCTCGGAAGAAGGCCCTGTGAGATCTGCTTTCCCAAAGCCACAGCCTTGAGCACCTTCCGAAGCGCTTCTCTTCAGCACCCGTGGGCCTGCGTCCGTGCTGCAGCAGGCAGCTGCAATCTTCATGCAAGGGGCGATTCTGCTGCACGAAACCACAACAAGGGCGCTCACATTCCTCTTGTTCCTGCTGCTGCCCAGGGCCTGCCGAATCAGTTCTGACTCACAGCAGCCCTGAACGCAGCCCCCCCACCCGCCAGGCCCGCGCTGTCCTCACAACCGTTCTTATGTTTGAGCCCCTGGTGGCAACTACTGTGTCCACCCACCTTCTTAAGCAGGGCCCTTCACTTCCCCCCCACCCCACCCCCCACCCTCGACTTTACCACGCCGAAGGCCCTCCCCTGGGAACCAGTCTCTGCGACATGTCCAAATTCTGTGAGACAAAGTACTGCCATGCTTGCCTCCAAGGCAGGCATCTTCCGACTACGGCCCCTGGGCCACATGCGGCCCACCAAGGACATTTATCCGGCCCGACGGGTGTTTTTGCCCCATTTAGTTTTTTACTTCAAAATAAGATATGTGCAGTGTGCACAGGAATTTGTTCATAGTTTGTTTTTTTAAAACTATAGTCCAGCTCTCCAACGGGTCTGAGGGACAGTGAACTGGCCCCCTGTTTCAAAAATTTGAGGACCCCGGAGCTAAGGCTTCTGGCTGTCCGTGTTCCAAGGGAGATTTGTTGGTGCTTCTGGAAGCGCATGTCCCTTTCAACCTTCTTCATCAGCAGCGTCATCCACAGGTAGCGACGCCTCGTGGGCTGTCCTCATTCCCTGCCCGAGGCCTCCATTCAGAGTGCTGGGTCAAAGAAACCAGATGCAAAGGAATGTTCTATCATCCATTTCCCATAGAGTTTAACAAGCAAATGAGATTGTAGTGTTGAGGGGTACCAACTTAGAAGAGGGAATTCTAAAGAAAAGAAGAGAAATCATGATGACCATACAAGTATGATGGTCTGCAGTGGGGGGGG
>NW_022111361.1:4557406-4588445 GCF_000313985.2 Echinops telfairi | reverse complement strand
AGGGGATGCTGGGGGGGTACCTGAAAGGGGTTTCTTAGGCACTGAACATATTTGATTTCTTGATCTTGGTCCTGATTACACAGTACTTATCTTGTGAGAATTCCTTGAGCTTTGTATTTTGTACATCTCTCTCTGTCCGTGTGCTCTATTTTACAAAATGGTTTTATAAAATATTTTCAAAATTTTATTCTCAACCATTTCCTTAAAGCCACATTTCTTTCCGTTAATTTTGCGTTGTAAAATCCAGCCATGAGGATGGGGAGAAGAACTGAAAACACTTAGAAAAGCATGTGTGTGGAGGTGGGCAGGGTAGGGAACCACTCCTAACTCTTTCTCTCAAGCCCAGTTAACATTGTGGCCTATTTCTTTCCAATCTTCTTTCTATGATAGTGTCTGATGTTTGCAATTTTCATCTAATATGATCATAGTTGGTCAAATCCGCACTTCAATTTTTTTTAACTCAAAGTTATGATAAAACTGGTATTGTGATTCTTTGGATGACCACATACTTCATTTAACGATGCATCACTAAGTGACCTATCCATTTAAACTATATCTGGGCTGTTTCTCCTTTTCTTACTTTCCAGTAGCTAGTGTATGTGGAGGGGGTCTTGTGCACAGACTTTACCATTTTTCAGGTTATTTAATTGGCAGCGATGCCCAGGAATGAAGCTTCAAGGGCCAAGAATAGAACGTTTCTAAGATTCTTTAGACAAAGCCTGCCTTTTTACCAGAGTCAGAGTTCAAGACATTCATTAAGCCCATGTAGGTTTTTCTGAAGCTGTAGTTACACACTGGGCTGCTAACGGCCAGGTCAGCAGTTCGAAACCACCGGCCATTCCTTGGGAGAAAGACCGAACTTACTACTCCTGTAAGGAGTCACAAGCGTGCACGCTCACAGGGGAAGTTCTACCCTGTCCTATAGGGTTGCTGAGCAGGGTCAGCTCAGTGATGGCCTTCTCTAGCAACTCATCCCTCCTGATGGTGAATCCAAAGCAGGTGGTCCTCCTGCTACCACTGCTGCCAAGACTAGCTGGTTTTCATTAGCTAATTGCCAAAGGTGGATCCCAGGCCTTTCTTCCTAGTCTATTTTCACCTGAAAGCTCCATTGAGAACTGTCCACTATTGAGAGGTGATCCTGCTGGTATTTTAAATACTGGTGGTTTTGACTCCAGCATCCCAGCACGATGCAGCCCGTTACGGACAGGTAGCTACTGATAGAAAGACTATACGCTAGCATAAATGATGTGGTCTTATGCTGGGGTCTCTAGAGGAGCAAAACTAGTGAAGTACATATATAAATATGAAGTATGCCTTGCTTAATGTCCACACAATGTTATGGGAAACAGGATGCTATGAGGTTTGGGCATTTTGTGACTAGCCTACTATATACCGAGGGGAGACACTGAGACTCATCACCAAGCAGGCCCAAGACCTTTGCTGGACGAGGAGAAACTAGTCCCTACCCTTGAGGGACTAAGAGAAAACTTTGACTCTGCTGCACACACACATACACACACACATTCAATAGGACGGGTAACAGAGGATGGGTGGCAGGACACCCTCCCTCTACTGTCCCAGGACCTAAGTGGATCCAGATGGAGAGCTACCAAGAGACATATAAAAATCATTCATGTTATTGAGTTGATAATAAGTGGTTTCGATATGCTGACCTTGGGGCTTGCAGCTCAATTCATAAAGCACTATGCCACCAGGGCTCCTGCTCCAACTCAAAGGGGTTTCTGAGCCCTAATATCACTTCCCAGGGCCACAAACATATACGCTATAGGATGCTTCCATCGGGAATGTTAAGAAATACACACCTGTCGAGAGAGGGGGCTGACAATTGAATGCTACAGGTCAAATGGAGGCTGCAGCCTTCTCATGTCCCATGGGCCAACGGTCAAATGGGATGGGTGTCAGAGTAGGGAGAACATCCATTTACCGACTGGATGCGTTCTACACTCCCAAAGAAACTCCTCTTCCAACTCGCTGCTCACAATCACTCACAAAGTAGAGCATGACACATGGTGTCCAATAAACCACTGAGGCTTCAGGCCCAGCCAAGCTGGCCCGTCGCATTAACCATCAGAGATATGCATGGGCCACATCCACACAGCGTCTGACACATAATGGACTCTCGACAGACCTGCACGCTCTCCCTTCCTTTTCTTCGGTTGCAGCTTTCCCCTTCCATGCTGGCGGGTTCAGGGATCAGAAAGACAAGGCAAACAGGAACCTCGGGAATAGCACAGAAGCCGGAATTTCCAAAGATATGTCATAAGGAGGCAACCCTCTTGGGGGTACAGTTGGAAAGGTGCCCAGCTCCACTTATCCAAAATCTTGCACCCACTGTGCCTCCAATAGTCACCATTTGAATCAGTCTGTCACCCCAGGCTGGACCGTTTGCGCCCTCACAGTCTGACATAGGGCGGTGCTTCTCCAGATATGATCCATGGATCACGTTAGCACCGTCGGGAGAGGAAAGGACCCAAAGATGGAGACGACGACAAAGTCACCGACCTGCAGCAGCTGAAAAGCAGAGAGATTCGTTATTGCTTAAGTCATCGTTAATGTGTGATGGCAGGCCGTAGGGGGTCATTTTCTCTCAGCAGTTAGCTGGGAGGTGGGTGGGTACAAATGTCCCCCATCTGTGACTCTGCCATCTTCCAGGGCCTCAGAGTCAACCAAAGAACAAAAGGGATATTGAAGGCCTGCATTGAGTGGCCCAAATAGGAGCTAGTCTAGCTAGGGCTCAGAGGATTTTGGAGGTCACTGTTCAAATCGTGTTATGGAGACACCCAGGAGAACTTTCTCACGGGTGTCAGGGCCATCAACAGCTGTCCTGCCGTGAGAAATGGCTTATCTTTATCTCAGATGCTGTGAATCAAAACTGTGATTTCACTTCCTTTTTTTTTTTTTTTTTTTTGCATTGGCTGCCACAAATTTTGGGGTCAACATTTTAGACCATCGCCAGGCCTAAGGAGTGTACCAAACTTAAATCCCAGCTGTGTCTTATTTCCCCTTGCACATCGTCTTATCTTGCTGACGTGTACACATTCTCACTTACTGCTTGATAACTATTTTTTATGAGGCAGAATATAAATTGATTTTAATTATTAATAAAGGTATTGTGACAGAAATATGAACTGAAATAATGTTCTGTGAGCCTTCAGCCACACTTTAGACGAAGAGAATTTCCCTTACAAATAACACACATAACATCTTAGTCACAGGCTTAAGCCAATGCCAACTGAGTTTCCGCAAAATATACTCATCAATTAAAACTAGGGGCCCCTTCTCAAGACCACTCAGATGGATTTACTATGTTCTAGACCCAGAGGGTCTACAAAGCCCACTGCCAACAGAGTATTGGGTGCTCTTTTCCTTGATACATCTTGCTCTCTGTCCAAACCTTCCATCAAGAATGTTTAAATCAAATGGTGGCAAGAAAGTTGGAAAGCTACAAAGAATTCAGGTACATCGAATATATTCCAATACTCTGGTTCAGTAAAACTTTCCTACACTGAATTTCAGAAACGAGATAAGGAAAGGTTCGAGAGAAAGTTAATCCTGGAATTTTAAAGTAGGCATTTAATGAAGGAATGTTATTGCTTATATTCCAGGCATTGTAGCTTTTACGTGTTATTATAATTCTACACACACACACACACACACACACACACACACACACGCACGCACGCACACACACATGCACACACACACACACCCTGGTCCTACAGATTCAGAGTATGTGATTCCCTTTGTTTTAGGAACGCCTGCAAGCTCACTTGGGGGAGGGTCCCTGCGGGAAGGACATCACCTTCAGCACCAAGGCCAGCGCACCTGGCTCGCCCAGGCTCAGCAAACATTCCTCCTTGGAGAACTCAGGAGCCCCGACTTACAATGAAGAAACGTTGTTCAAAGGCGGTTTCTCTTGACAAATGGTTCGCCATAGAGCGCTCAGTGGTACCAGCAGTAAAAATTGTTGATGATGAGGGAGGAAAACATATTCAATTTAATGGAGACGACCCCACCCCCACCCCCAAACACACACACTGCAAGATGGGCTGCACATTTGTTGAGTTCCTCAGAGATCGGCCCCTTTGCCTGCGGACGCCACCTCGCCACCTGGAGGATGGATAAACCCTCGTCTTAATAAGCAGTATGCAAGGCTGTGGGGGGAGGAAGGCGCCGTGAGCATTCTGATCTTCCAAAGCCCTCGCTGGATGCCTGCAGTCTGAGTTCAGCTCTTGACTTTAAGGCTAGCCAACAACAGCAATCTGCCAAAGGGATTGCCATTCCTGACGATCGTCTTAAAAGTCTCTTGAGGAAGACAATTCAGACCTGAATGTTGCTAGCCCCATCGATGGATGAGGAAATTGAGTCCTAGATGTTCGGCTCCTGGTGGACCATGACACAGTGAATCCGTGACAAAGCCCAAGTCCCAGCGCTAGATTTCCAGTCTTCTCTCGATCTTGACTCGGCAACCCACGGGACATTTATGTAACAGCCGTTTCCAGGAATCCCCAGTTCTGCACCCCTCCAACCCAAGCGTCGGACACCCAAGCCAACAGAAAACCCAAAATGGGATTCCAGTCGGTCGTGAAGCGCGATCTTGGACTGCTGTTCCGTCTTTGAGTCCGGTGTTAGGAGCCCGGATTGCTTCGGTGAGAGCCTCACTCCAGCCACCCGGGTCCTAACTGGGGCGGGGGTCCGCGGCCATCCAGGCGCCTCCCCTTGCTCTGTCTCCTTCTGAGGTCTCCAGGGCCAGAGTCGAGCGCAGGGAAGCTCCGGGTGGCTGCTGCTGCTGCTGCTGCTGCTGCCGGGCCTCCCCAGGAGCACTGTGCCCTCCCGGAGCCGCACCTCCTTGCAGAGCGCCGCGCGCGTTACCGAGGCAGGTAGGTGGGTGGGCGACGTGGGAACCGAGGGGTCGAGCCTGAGGCCCAGAGCCTTGACTTTGCGGAACGTAGGGCCAGACTTCCCCCAAGCTCCTGATCAGCAGTACTCGAGGCCAGAAAGTACCCAGGGTTCCTCCAACCCCTTCCCACCCCACCCTACTCCACCCCTCCCCAGCCCCCACCCTAAGTGCACCCGGGCGCTCTTCCATCTGATTAAAATGTTTCTTCCATCTGATTAGAATGACAGTAGCTTTCAAGTCATTCATTAGGAGAATTTTCCGTCTCTAAAGAAAACGAGGGTCGCACTGTAATTGTGAGTTGTAATAAATGCAAACTTCTGGTGCCTTCCTCTGCAGTATGTAAGACAGTAAAAAATGTGTCTCGTCCAAGCACACCCCTCCTCAAGCCCATTGTGAAGTCAAGGTCTAACACAAAGGGGACATGTGAATATTCAACACGGAGTCTTTCAGTTGTATTTTCTGGAATCCCAGAGTCACCCCGCTCACGCCCACCCCCCTTTACAAAAAATCCGCGAATACCTGTTTAAGTTTTAAAAGCACATGGAAATCGCCCGCGAGCGACCATATAATTTGATTTGGCAGGCAATCTGCAGAGCGATCGCCCATCATTTATAATGTTCATTGAGCATTTTGCCTAATTGTGTCTGTTTCTGAAAGGGCAGCGCACCCCCTCCCGACCGCGAGCAGCACAAGTGGCGACATTCCCATGGAGGGGCCGCGCCGCAGCTTGCCGCATTCAGCGGCGACCGCCGCGACGCGCGCCTCCCCGCCCGGGCCACCGCGCGCGCTGGACGCGAATAGCTCGCGGCGGCTCAGGTACGAGCGGCCGCCGCCTTGGACTACATTCAATTCACAACCGGCCGCGCTTGCAGGTGTCGCCTTTGGAAACCGCCAAGCAGGCGGCCGCTGTTCACTTCTCGCTGCGCCGCGGGTTGTGTAGAAGCGCAAGAATGGGGCTGATTATTCCGGTGCCCACATGCCGTCCGCCCTCCCCATCCCCCCCGCCCCGTCGGACGCGAGCCTTCCCTCCGCCAAAGAGGCGTTTAATTCGTTCTGGAGGCCGCCGAGAGCCAGGACGGCCGACAAAGCCCAGCTCCCCAGGTAACCGCGTTCCCGGCCCAGGCGCGCGGCACCAGGGGCCAAGGCCCGCGGCCCCCTGCCGGCCTGCTCTCCCCGGTGGGCCCGCCTCTCCGCGCCCCGTCCTCGTTCGCGCCCAAGCCTGAGAGTGAGGACGGGGCGTGGAGCTGGCTGCTCCCTTCTCGGTCCCCAGAGCCAGGCTGGCCCAGCAGCCTGGTCGGCTGAAGACGCCCAGGGAAAGGTTGTGGCTGTCTGGCCTATATGGAGTTTTCTGGGCTAGGAGTCTTTCTCTCCCCATCCCACTCTTGGGGAGATGTAGGAAACGCTCCTACACACACACACGCACGCACGCACGCACGCACGCACGCACTGTTGCCCGCTACCCACGCGTCTTCTGCCTCTGCCTCTTAGCTCCGGGAACGCTGAGCTCGCGGCGCAAAGTCCCCTTCTCTGGGGGATGAGTGCCTTTCTCTTCCCAGCGGCCGCACCGCCTCTCGGACAAGCCCATGACCAGCCATCGCGTGCCCACACTGCTCTGACGCGATGCACCAGGCCACGCGTGCTGCAGGTGCCACCTCACCTATGCGCACGCCGCCCGCACGCCCCGCGCCGCGGCCCCGGCAGCAAGGTGCGCGCCCACTCCCGTGCAGGTCGGAGCCGGCGGCGCGCGCGCGCACAAGCCGGAACTGGCGCTGCGCTGGGCGGCGACCCAGTCCGCCTCCCAGAGGGCGCGCGTCCGCTCGGGCTAGAACCCCGAATCCGCAGCCATCGGCGCCCAGGTGGCAAATCTGCCTTTCGGGGAAGGGGTGTGCATTCGCACAAGGCCCACTGGAGGGCGCCCCGCCGCGCCTTAGCGCGCTATTTCGTGTAGCACGCCGTCCGGAGACCGCGGCACCCCATCGGTTACCCTGAGCGCGGCGGGCGGGGCCGGGGAGTAAGCGGGAGGCAGGGCCCGGTGGTCGCGCTCCCCCGCTCGCCCCGCCCGCCCGGCCCGGCAGCGGCGCCAGAGCACAAGTGTTGGGATTCCCACGGACCAGCGTGCTCAGCGGCTGGAGGCCTGGGCACCCGGGGACCGGGAGACGTGGCGGACACAGAGGGGTTTGTAGCCACGGTGACCTCCGCGGCCCCGTTTTGAAAGCGCCTGAAAAGAGCCGTTTATGGTGCATTACCAGTGAAGGGCTCAGGTACCAGCGCCTTGTGTCCCGGAGCCCCCGGCGGCCGCCCGTGCTGCAGGTGTCTACCACACAAACGCCCCAGGAGCCGGGGAGTGGGGTGGTGGTGTTAGGGCCAACTCCATCTGCCCACCACTGGCGCGGTTCTACCCTTTTTCCTGTGCTGGAGAACAGGCAGTCTGGGGTGCAGACGGAGGCCCGGGGGGTGGGGGCGTGGGGTGGTAGTGATGGAAAAAGCCGCGGGCTCCAGGGGCGCTCAGAGCGTTATTTATGGGCTTCACTTGATAGAGGGGGGAGTCAGGGAGGCGTCAAGCCTGTGCCCAATCCCCGACCCAGTTTCAAAAGGGAGGAGGGACGTTTTACCTGCAGGTTGGGCTGCTTGGGTCCCAGGCGGGATGGCTGGGGGGCGGGGGAGGGAGATTAACTTGAACTTCCATCTGCCTCTACCCTGCCCTGGTCTCTCCTATGGACCAGACCTGGGCCAGTGTCTGTCTATCGCTGTACGTGACTTAAAGCAGTTTCTGTCTTTTCACCAGCGTCTCTCCCTCCCAAGCCCCCACGCCCAGCCCACACACACACCAAAATCATTTCCTGCCGTGAAAAACCAAAGAAGAGTCGTTCCTTCCTGGGGGCCGCAGCCACACCCTCAGAGGGTCAAAGGCCCAGCAAGCCAAGACCTCAAGCCCTGCAAGTTGGTGTCTACAGCAAGACCTCAAATACGGGGCTTTTGAAGGGAGGAGATTGTTCACGCACAGAACTTCGTGCGTGAGCCTTCCAAAGCTTTCCTATGGCCCATGTAGCACCATAGGAAGAAATAGTGCCACGATGATGAACCGATTTGAAAGAAGAACAAGTTTCGTCTAATGGTATTTGGGACCAATTTGAAGACGTGGCCATCAGAAGTCTCGGGGACTTGCCCAAAGGTAACTTCCAGGCACATCCAAGGATGCTGAGGTCCTCTGTCTTGGTTTCCCGAGTCTCCTCTGAGCTGGGCACTCCCTTTCCTTGTGTGGTGCATCACCTTTTAGTTATATCAGTGGTTCTCAGCCTGTGGGTCACGACCCCTTTGGGGGTCGAACGACGCTTTCACAGGGGTCGCCCGATTCATACCAGTAGCAAAATGACAGTGATGAAGTATCAACGAAAATAATTTTATGGTTGGGGGTCACCACACATGAGGACCTGTTTTAAAGGGGGGTGGCGCGCATTAGGAAGGTTGAGAACCACTGATCTATATTAGTATTAAGCTTTGGAAAAGAGTCTGATGATGGCAGGGGTTACCTGTCAGCCAAAAGGTCAGCAGTTCAAACCCAGAAGCTGCTCTTCTGGAGAGAGATGAGGGCTTCTGATCCAGTAGAGATTTACAAACCATATGACCGACCTCTGGTTTCCATGGGTGACCGAGGAGATTTGCTTAGGGGGCAATTGAGTTTCTGTTAATGTGGTGTCATCATTTGGAAAAGGATATCAATAATGATGTATGACATGAAAAGTATCATCCATAGCACTGAATTATACAAGTGGACGTTGTAGAATTGAAGATGTTTTGTTGTGTATTTCTGCATCACAATAAAAAAATCATATTATTGTAAATGAGGGAGTGCAGAGTAGGGACCCAAAGCCCATCTGTAGACAGGTGAACACCCCATTACAGAAGTGTTTGGGGGAGGAGACGAGCCAGTCAGCATGCAGTGTAGCAACAATGAAACATACAACTTTCTTCTAATTCTTAAATGCTTCCTCCCCACAATTATCATGATCCCAATTCTACCTTACAAATCAGGCTAGACCAGAGGATGTACATTGGTACAGATAGGAACCAGAAACACGGGGAATACATGATGGATGATCCCTTCAGGACCAGTGGTGAGAGTGGTGATACCGGAGGGTAAAAGGAAGGTGAGGTAGAAAGGGGGAACCAATTATAAAGATCTGCATATAATCTCTTCTCTGGGGGATGGGCAACAGAAAAAAGGGTGAAGGGAGATGTTGGACAGTGTAAGACATGACAAAATAATAATGATTTTTGAGAATGATGAGTGCAACAAGTGCCATATGTGCTTGACACAATGGATGGATGGATGGATTGTGATAAGAATTGTACGAGCCCTCAATAAAGTAATTTTTTAAAAATAATAATTTATAAATTATCAAAAGTTCATGAGGAAGGGGGAGCGGGGAGAGAGGGGGGAAATGAGGAGGTGATACCAAGGGCTTAAGTGAATGTAAAAATGTGCTTGACACAATTGATGAATGTATGGATTGTGATGAGTTGTATGAGCCCCCAATAAAATGATTTTTAAAAATCATATGAAACAACAACGACAAAAAAGAGATTCGCAGCCTCAGAAACCCACAAGGAGCCTTCCACCCTGTCCTAGAGGATCACTGTGAGTCATAATTGACTTGTTGGTGTGTTTTTCTTAATTAGCTTTCAAACTGAGTAAAGCTCAGCCTCTTTCTTCAAGTAACGGACATTGGACAAGGGATGGTGGCTAGGTTGGCCAAACTCTGTGTCTCTATGTCTTCGCCTTTATTGTCTCCTACACACAGCACCCGGCGCACAGTCTACCACCCAAACGAAGTCTTTTTCATCTTTTTCTCCAGTAACTCTCATGTCCCTAAATTTACAGGGAATGTTCAGATTTAGGCTTGGCAAAAATCACTGCAAACAGGCCCACTTTTCATCCTGATACCCAGAGCAAACCGCCTTCTACTTTTCTCTCTTCTCCAAGTTGGGCATTCGATCAGTCACCAAGCCCTAGGAATTCTTTCTCCAATCAGCCTCCCCACGCCCACCCCTGGCGCCCTTTCTAACCCACAACTACCACTCAGTCTCACTGTCACCCACTGCCATGGGGAATGATTGTACCTGATCATGACCCACAAGGCTTCTGAGACGAAATGCTTACAGGAGCAGACAGCATCATCTTTCTCTCACGGAAAAGCCTGGTGGGCCTGAACCACTGACTGCTCCATTAACATGTGACTGCTTACTTCTCAGAGCGCCTCGGCACAGAATAGATGTCCAACAAATGTTTGATGCAGAAATGAGCATGCGACTTCGCTGAGGCAGCCACATCTTCTATGACAAAGTGTGCTAGTCTGGGTAGACGAGAGAAACAAACTCATAAACATGCACATGTATACGAGAGGGGTTTAAATACAAGAGAGATTGAACATTGAGAAACATCCCAGTCCAGATGAAGTCCCTAAGTCTCATATTAGCCTCTATGTCAGAAACCAATCTACAAAGTCCTCTTTTGACACAAAACACATGCAATGATGCCGAATGCAGGCCAGTGGGTAGAACGTCTTTGGATCCAGTTGTGATGTAAGCATTTCAGCGCTGAAAGAGGTCTCCACCTGATTTCTCCAGCACCCACAGCTGCATCAGGGCAGGTCCATGTGGCTTCTCCTCAGGGATGTCTCACAAGGAGTCCGCCTTGCCAGGACAGTGAGAGTGTTTCCTGCCTCCAAGGAGGAAATACCAGAGTTTTCCCAGAATCCTCAGGGGAAGCCCATGCCCACAGAGGCCTCATTAGCTGTGACACGATTGACAGACTAGACTCCACCCCCTCACTCTTAATCCTCTCAAGTTCCAAATTGACAGCAGATTATGTAACTACCACCCAAAGACTGGAGAGAAACAAACAAACTGGTCTCCCCCACCCCACCTCCAAAAAGAATGAAGTGGGTGTGCAGAGGAGAGGTGTCAGTGCCCAGGATCTTTCCATAACATGGTGTCTCAGTTAAGGTATAAGCTAACCAAGGCCACAGACATCAAGTCAATCCCAGGCATAATGACTCGATAAGACAGAGTAGAACTGCTCCTAAGAGTCTCTGAGACTGTACGTCTTTATAGGAGCCCACAGCCTCTTCTTTTTTTCTTGGAGCGGTTGGTAGGTTTGAACCACCCACCTTGTGGTTAGCTGCCCAACACAAAGCACAGTATCACCAGGGTTCCTTCCAGGATTCTTCTAGCTTGCTCTTCACCCACCTTCAACATGTAGTGTCCAGTCCTGGTTCAAATAGGTGCTCCAACTCCTGCCTTTTATCAGTATCCCAACAAGTGGAAAGAGGGAAACGGACAGCACAGGCCATGTACTCTGTCAGGTTGAAGCCCCTGGTGAACCTCATTTTTGCTCAGATCCAGTGGGTTAGACGTTGGTTTTGTAGCCATTCTGAGCTGCAAGGGTGGCAAAGAGATGCAGCATTTATTCTGGGTGTCCATGTACCCAACTAAAACCATGGAATTCTGTTACTAGTGGAAGAAAATGAGAATGGCGATTAAGGAAGGACTTTCAGGCTCTGCCACACTGCTACATTAAAAAAAAATAAAACCATATTATTAACATGTAATTCACATATCATACAATTCAATCATTAAAACAGAGTAAAAAGAGTTGTGCAATCAGCACCATGATCAACTGTAGGATATTTTCTGCTTTCTTGTACTTATTATCATTAGCTCCTTGTTTCCCATGCCACAACCCTGAGAAACTATGGATGCAGTTACTATCACTATAGATTTACCTATCCTAGATTTTATATAAAGAAAAACATACAAAACCATAAAGATAAGAGAAAAAAATCCAAACAATAACAAAATAAAACAGAAAAAAAGTTCAACTGAGAAGAAATCAGAAAATAATACAAACCAGACAAATTTGTATGTGTTAACTAGGTGCTAAATTTTAACCTATCTACTACTGCACTAGTCCACTTCCCAATGCGCTCTAACAGTAAGCCAATGCAAACGGATTTTGAACCTCGTGTCACCTAGGGCCTTCTGCAAACTGGGTACTCAGAATTTAAGCTCTAATATTGCTCCCTCTTCCCATCTTGGATTTTATAATTTACAATCCTTGGATACCACAGGCTGGTGTGCTGCTTCCATGGTGGACTTACCTGACACCTCGCTTAGATGGCTGCTTGTTTTAAGACAAGCTTTTTTTGGCTCCAGATACTATTCTTTCTCTTAGCCGGGCACCATCTGATTTCTTCACCACACTTTGCTATAGCACCCATATCTTCAGTGATCTCTTCATGGTGGCAAGTATTGAATAAGGCCACATCATAAGAACTAATTGTTCTTTGACTCGGACTACAATTAAATCACATTGCTGCCTTCTTAAGGCCTAGCTACTTGGGTCTAGTAGACACTTTGTATCCCAGGTCATTCTCCCCTGTTAATGTTTAAGTTAGTTATAGTTGGTTTCCATGACTTGAAACCAAGATGTTTTTAGCAAATGCACACATTTATGAGTATTTACACAATGACACTAAATGCAACAGCACAGGTGCACTTGAGCCGCTAGGTTATGTTGCATTAACAACCTTTAAATCTCTGTGGCTCAAAGCATCAAAATTTCATTTGTAGCTGGAGGTGAGGGGGTGCTCATTGTAGCCATCAAGGTCCCCAGTTAAGCAGATGTCCTGCTTCACTGTGCATTTCCGAAACCATTACCCAAGGAGGAAGCTAAAGCCACCCATTGGACACTGGCTGTTAAAGCCGGTGCCATTTCCCCTGACCTGCTAATCTTCGAAGTCACGGGGCCAGATGGTATTTCAGAGAGGGGAGGGAAGTAGCAAACCTCATTTCTCTGGGAAAAGAACTAGAGCATTTGTGGCCTTCTCTGCTGGCTACCACCAAGTGGGCCGAAAGCGATTCAGGTTAGCTCTTATTGCAAAGCACTCAGAACTCCTTAGAAGCCATCCCTTCTCTGCCCAGACCTGCCTAGCTGAAGAGGGAAATGCTGCCTGAATACTAGAGGGGGCTCCCTGGGTAAATAAGGAACACTCCAGACTCTAACCCCGAGGCTGGCGGTTTGAGTCCACCCAGAGTTATCTCAGAAGAAAAGCGTGGAGATCTGCTCCTGAAAAAATGAGCCCCCCAAACCCGACAGGGCCCAGTTCCCCTCTGAGACATGTGGCCATCAGGAGTCAGAGTCCGTGCGACAGCAATGGGTTGGGCTGAAGCACTGAGGACTTCTATGGCCAATGACAACCCACATCTGCCACCGTTACTTAAAGCAAGTCAAAAAAGCAACATAAAACCGGTCCATCGGCATCTTGGTTCTGCTTCGTTCACCCCTTAACACTTTGGAGAGCCTCTACCTCTATCCCTAGCCTCATCGTGTGTTTTGGTTTGTTTGTTTGCAGTGAGTTTGTACTTAGATATGGCAGGGACCAAGCATCTCAGAAAAGACACCAAGGATCAGTCGCTTGTGAGGGTACAGGAAGACACTGACTTAACGCAAATAATAGGAAATAGGTTTTCGAGGCGGGCAAAAGCTAAAGACATGGTGAGATTCCAGGGGCGTGGAAGTTCCTGGCTGCCCCAAAATGCTTTCAAAAGACTGAAACAAGGGGCACAAATGCCTCCTTTAAAAAAACAACTCATTCCTGTGATTTATGATTTTACCTTTCACGAGTGCAAATCCAATGCTACCGAGAGAATGGGTGGGATTGCTGTGTGTTGCCCATACCTTAGCGAAGCAGATGTTTTCCTTTATGACCTCTAGCTGGGACCAATGGCCCTGAAGTAATCAGCTTTTGAAGAAGACAAAAAGAAGGGTAATTTGGGGGCACTGGGCATTCGTTAAGGACACGGGCCTTGGTGGGGCACCCATGTGGTCCTCATAAGGCCACTACGGGCCTGGGATAAAAATAGGGGGTGAGGCAAGACTAAGAAAGGAGATTCAACCAGGCAGGCTCTATGCCCTGAGCCTGGTCTTTGCTTGAGGCTGAGCCTGCCATGCGCCTGTGGAGTTGCAGGCACTCACTCCTGCAAATCCCAGAGCACCAAGCGCTATTTCCTGCCTCGGGGCTTTTGTAAATGTGCCAGGTGACTTCCCATGAGGATGTTACTGCCCCTCCATCTCTTCAAACCTCAGCTCAACAACATTCCCTTTATAAAACTCTTCCTGTCCCTTTACGCTTTTATCCCGTGGAGGCTCTAGACCTCAGCCATTACCCTTTCTACCAACTCCCACCCCAACCCACCCCCGAAACAACAAGGTGCCATGAAGGCCATCCTGACTCATGATGCCCACAGGGATGTCAGGGTAGAGCTGTGCACCATAGGATTTTCAATGGCTGGGTTTTCTGGGAAGTAGATTGGCATGGTCTTTCTCCCAGGGTACCCCTGGGTAAACTTGAACCTCCAACCGTTTGGTTAGAGGCTGAGCATTTAACCATTTGCACCCCTCACTAACTTCTGCAGTTATTCCACTGTTTTGCAATTCATTATTCCTCTTTCTGATTAGTCCAAGAATGTGTTAGGGCAGTGGTTCTCAGCCTGTGGGTCATGACCCCTTTGGGGGTCAAACGACCCTTTCATAGGGGTCACCTAAGACCATCGGAAAACACACAACTATTTCACATTATATAATTACACATTGTTTTGTGATGAATCACTATGCTTTAATTATGTTTAATTATGTTCAATTTGTAACAATGAAAATGCATCCTGTCTATCAGATATTTACATGATGATTCATAATAGCAAAATTAAAGTGATGAAGTAGCAATGAAAAAAATTTTATGGTTTGGGGTCCCCACAACATGAGGACCTGTCTGAAAGGGTGGCAGCATTAGGAAGGTTGAGAACCACCATGTTAGGGGGACAGAGTCTGCCTCTTCTCCATCTCTGTGTTCCCCGCATCTCTGCGGTGGGAGCAGTGAGTGGTCCAATGCTAGGTTCCTAACCAACTGGTCAGAGCTTGGAACCCACAGCAGTGGGTTCACAGTGGCAGTGTGCTTCCTGAGAGATCACAGCCGAGAAAACCTTCCGGGACAGGTTGACAGTTCTGTGATTTGAGTGCCTTGAGAGTGCCAAAATGACTGCTTTCTAGAACTATGCAGGAAAGAATGAGAGATGGAAATGCCGCCGGCAGAAACGGATAAGAAACCAAATGAAAAGCTGTTTCTATGGTACAACTCTGGGTCTCTCTGTGCCTGAAGGAAACAAGAGGGTAGAAATCAGAGACACCTGGAGATCATTCGACTAATGGACCATGCAAACAGCAGTGTCCATGACCCCGAGGCCAGATGAACCAGATGGTGCCCAGCTACCAAGAGCTCGTCCTCTGAAAGGAATCCTCATCTTTTTCCCCAAGAAGAGACTGGTACTTTCGAACCATCAACCTTGTAGCTAGCAGCCTAACCAGTAACCACCATGCCACCAGCGCTCACACACACACACACACACACACACACACACACACACACACACACACACTGGATAGAGGGGGAGAAAAATGTGGAATAAAATCATGAAAGAGATGATGACTGGTAGGATAGGGGCTGGTGGAACCCTTCAGATTTGGATCTGAACCATACCCGTGGCTCAGTTTTCAGAAGGCCAAAAAAAAAAAGCACACCCCCAAACTCACAGCCTTGAAGAGAATGCTGGCTCATAGCGACCGTATAGGACAGACAAGAACCGCTCTTGTGGGTTCACAAGGCTACATAATATTTATGGCAGCAGAAAGCCTCGTCTTTCTCCCACAAAACAAATGGTGGAGTTGACCACCTGACCTTGCATTTAGCAGCTCCGCGGCATAACCCACTAGATCAGTGGTTCTCAAACTTCCTAATGCCACCACCCTTTCAGACAGTTCCTCGTGTTGTGGTGACTGCCCCCGCCAACCATAACATTGTTTTTGTTGCTACTTCATTATTGTCATTTTGCTCCTGTTATGAACCGGGTGATCCCTGTGAAAGGGTCATTCAAATCCCAAAGGGGTCATGACCCACAGGTTGAGAACTGCTGCACTGGACCATGAATAGACAAACACTACACAAGTCTATAAGGAGATCAATAACACTATGGAGGTATGCACACCTAGGGACAACTGATCGTATGAAATTGAAGGGTGGCATTTATCCAAAGACAAAATTCAGAAGGGGTCGGAAAGAAGGAGGAACAGAAAGAGGGAGGCAGCGGAATAAGTGATGTTACATCGCAGGGATTGCAATGAATGAATGAATGAATGAGATGAAACAAATGTGCATGAATGGCTGAATGTGAAAGTGATTATCTGCTCAGCAGACCTTTGCCTGACTCGCAATAAAATTTTCTCTAAAAAGTAGATAGACCTAGATAAGGATGTAACAAGCAATAATAGCGTCACATTTGGGTATTTTTATATAATACCTGGGGGTCTATTCATTTGTCGCAATGCTTTTTTACGTACTGTCATATTTAACTTGCCTTTTACTTTACTTCTCTCTTCTTTATCCGCTATACTTTCTATCATCCTCCACCTGAAACTAAACATACCTATTCACTAATTATCTGAAAGAATGCTTCTCAAGTTTGAGTTGTAATCTATATAAAAATCAAAACCGAATTCAATGCCATCAAGTAAACTCCAACTCACAGTGACTCTACAAGACAGAGTTTAGCTGCCTGTGTGAGTCCGGGTGGACGAGAGAAACAAATCCAGAGACACTCATCTGCGTGAGGGAGAACTTTGTAGACAAGAGCAACTGTATATTGAGAAAACACCCCAGCTCAGTCCAGGTCAAGTCTGTAAGTCCATCAATAAGTCCGTAATTAGCCCATATATCTGACACTAGTCCACAAATTCCTAAATTCCTCTTTAGACTCACAAAACACAAGCAATGATGCCGAATGCAGGAAGATCAGAGGCCAGTGGGTGGAAAGTCTTGTGGATCCAGTGGTGGTGGAAGCATCTAAGCACTGGTGTGGGTCTCCACATGGCCCCTCCAGCTCCAAGGTTCTGGCTGCCATCAGCATAGCTCCATGTGGCTTGTCAATAGGAAAGTCTCACAGGGAGAGTGTGTGTGTCCCACCTCCAGCAAGATATTTATCTCCATAGCACCTGCAAATGAGGTCATCAAGCTGTGACCTGACTGACAAGCTAAACCCCCCCCCCCCCCCCCGCCCCCACCACTCTTAATAGTCTCGAGTTTACGCCAGATTATATAACTACCACACTGGCCCTATGAGTTTTCAAGGCTAAATATTTACAGGAGTAGAAAGCCTTGAAAGGAGTGGCTGGTGGTTTTGAACTGCTGACCTTGCAGTTAGCACTCTGACTCATAGCCCACTAAGCCACTAAGGGTTCCTTATAATCTATATTAAGTACTTAATATGTACTTATATGTGTATACATGTGTACATAGTCACATTTCTGTACTCTCACTTACTGCCGTCAGGTTAATTCTGACTCATAGTGATCGTATAGGACAGAGAGAACAGCTCCTGTAGGTGTCAGAGACAGTAACTCTTTATGGGAGTAGAAATCCTCATCTTTTTTCCCCCAAGAAGTGGCTGGTCCTTTCGAACTGCCAACCTTGTAGCTAGCAGCCTAAGGAGTAACTACCATGCCACCAGGGCTCCTACACACACACAGAACTTTATATATAAACCCTTTATTCTTTTAATAAGAGAACAACTAATAGAACCTTATATAGGCCCACAGTATCAACTTAAATTATTTTAAATATGAAAGCACTGAAATCTTTACAAGTATAAAGTTAGCATAAAATCGTTAGGTGTGTCATTTCTATATAACCATAAAAGCCATTACAATTTTATTCTATGGACCAATGCGGCTTAAACCAGCCTTACTCTAATGTGAAGGATTGGAGAAAGTTGAGGCTGTCTGCTCACTGTTCAGATTTAAAAGCTCAGAAACCCTAAAAAGGAATTCTGCTCCGTCGTGTCAGTTTCCTGTGAGTAGAGATGGGTGGGTGGCTGGGATTTTGATTTGGGCCAGTCACGTAATAGACGATACCATTTTCTTGTCATTCAAATTGTCACTTACAAAAGTAAACATGATATCTGATGACTACCCTACAGCCTACGTTCAGTTTCCCAGGTGGTTCCCCGTCATGGTTGATTCTGTGCGTTTGTCATACTGTGGTGGCCGTGCGTTGCTGTGACACCGGAAACTATGTCACTGGTATTTCAAACACCAGAAGGGTTACTCATGGTGAACACGTTTCCCCAGAGCTTCCAGCCTGAGAACAGACCCGGGAGAAGGAGTAGCCAGTTCCCTTCCAACGCACTGGAAACCTGACGAGTAGCAACGGCACGTGGTCTGATATAGTGCCGCAAGTCGAGCCCTTTCGGCTAGAAGGTGCTCAAGATACGACTGGGCCGTCGTCTCCTCAAAGAAGAATGATCTCAGTGACGTGGGCAGCGCATGGCTTTCAGGACCTTCACCTGCTCACAGGCACAGCTCCAGGTGAGTTGCTAGGGAGCCACCAGATAATCGAGCTGGTTCCAGAAGAGGACGTGAAAGGGAGGTTACTGGTACTGTCATCAGATGGGGCTTGGCTGAAGGCAGAGAATAACAGAAAGATGCTGTATTAGTCTAGGTACTTTGGAGAAACAAATCCACAGCAACTCATGTATAAGAGAGAGTTTTATGTAAAGAAAATGTGCGTCACGAAAACATCCCAACCCAATGCTGCCCAAGCCCACAAGTCCAACATTAACCCGTTAACCCAACACCAGTCCACAAAGTCCTTCACCCCACAAAACAGAGGCAATGATGCTGACTGCAGGAGGAAAGCTGAGTCAGTGAACGAACAAGCATCTCAGCACTAGCAGGGGTCTCCACACGGCTGCTCCAGCACCCAGGGCTGCATCGGGATAGGTCCATGTGGCTTCTCCTTGGGGATGTCTTGTAGGAAGTCAATCTTGAAAGCTGAAGCAGGGAACTGCTAAGGCAGCTGCATCCGGTGCAACCATCACAAAACAAGAGACCTGAGAACTAGAAAGGCGAGGCTCACCACCCATTTATCCCTCCGCCTTTCAATTAGCCCCACATGTGATTATTGGCCAGGCTGGCACAATTAACTAACTCAGATGCCTACTTGCCATTGGTTGACTATGCAGAAGCATTCAAGTAGGTGGGTCATAACAAGGTACAGATAACATCGTGAAAAGTCTTATTCTGTGCCCCTGCATAACCTATACATCGACCGGGAGGCAGTTGTTCTGACAGAGAAATGGGATACCTCCTGGTTTAAGTCAGGAAAGAGGTGCATCAGAGTTCTCCCCTTTGACTGATTTATTCAGTCTGAATGCGAGCAAATAATCTGAGGAGCTAGGTTCGACAAAGGCATCAGGATTGGAGGAAGGTTCTTTAACCACCACAAAATAGTTTGCTGAAAGTGAGGACGACTTGCAGCACTTACTCATGAAGATCAATGACTACAACCTTCAGTCGAGACTGGCTCAGGATAAACCAACAAAAGCCACCCAAACCACTCACTGCCATCAAATCAATCCTGACTCATAGTGACCCTACAGGGCACGGCAGACCTTCTCCTGTGGGTTTCTAAGAATGCGTGCCCATGTTCCTAGGCAGCTCTCCCAAGCCACTCTCCATTCAACATGGGCTCTTCATGGCTTGAATCGGTCAGAATCTGGCATAAACTTCTCCAGCCGTATCATGGGCCATCAGGGCACTAGACAACACTGCCGATAGAGATGGTTGGCCAGGGGTGGGGCTGTGGATGAAGGTGAAAATACTGCAAGATGCAAAACTGCAAATAACCTGAAGGAAAATATTCCAGGACTTTATCAGTAGCTAGCAACCTTTCAGTGGTTGGATTAGGGACATTGCAAAGCATGTCTGAAAGAGCATTTAGTCATCTGCAGTTCACTTTACGCTGCTGAATCCCTCTAGTTTTTGCTTGATATTATTTCTCCGCCAGGATTACATTTCATGCAACATCATTCCATTTCAAGGGACTAGGATGAGGGGCTTAGATCATTTCCCAAGCAGCTCCCTCAGAACCTGGCCTAGCCTCCCAAGGTGCCCCTGGCCCAGCCTCTTGTTCCCGTCTGCCAGAGAGAGAATATTCCTTTTTGAAGAGGCACAAGCTAACATGCACGGTCTCTGGAGGGTTCCTCCAGGGTCTGATTAGATGATAAGCTCTTAAAAATCTTACTTTAAAGCAATAACTCTTTAAATGTTTGTATAGACAGCATATGTCCACCTGGTTCGAAATCAACAGGCATACAGTGTACCAAGAAGAATTCTCTGCCCTGGCCGCCCCTTGCTTTTCTCATTGCTACCAATATCATTGGTTTCCAAAATTTCCATCCAGCGAGATTTGGAGTCTACGCCAACCATTGCTTTCGCAGGTGCCCCTGCCCTCCTTGTGTGCACGCACATGTTTAAGGTCAAAAGCACTGCTACCCGGGTTTCAGTTCATACATGCACAGGTTTATTCCGGAACAAAACAGGTTGAAGCATGTCTCTGAGATACGAGGATGATTACAAATTCTCACAGCAACGCACGGTCTTCATTTATTTCGGATGCTTTCCTCCAAAAAGCTCAATCAGTGATTCCTGAGTGATCTGCTCAGGCCAGTCAAATTCAAGGCAGACAGTTCAGCTCAGAAGGTTTGGGGGACTGTTTTTGAGAATTCCAGGCGGGGGGGCATCTTCATAAGTTTTCTCAGAAGACCCAGGGTGACCATGGGGACTTATTGTGAAGATGTTCTAAGAACTTTGAAAACTACACTGTGAAAGAAAAGAAGGGTGTGTGTGTGTGGGGGACAAACACAAAAACTGCATTGTGGAGGGAAAAGTGCCAGATTAGCTGAACCAGGGAATTCACCCCCTCTCCCCCCATCATGATAATGCATATGCTTATTCTTCAAGTGTAGCAAATCCTGTGAGAAGTTCCCTGGGAAGCCTTCCTCCAGCCATCCTATGGCCTGACCTTGCTCCTGTTTTGTTCCCCACAGGGAGGAAATTTTTTTTTTAAGTTTATTAAAAGATAATTTTATTGGGGGGGGGCGGCGCTCTTACAACTCTTATTCCAATCCATACCTCAGTTGTATCAAGCGTATTTGTACATAGGTTGCCATCGCTCTTTCCTAGACAATTACTTTCTAATTGAGTCCTTGGGATCAGCTCCGCTTCCCCACCTCCTGACCCTCGTGACCCCTTGATAGATTATACATTTTTTAAAAGAATACAATCTGAATTCCTTAAGGATGCGAAACTGCTGCTTTGATGTGTGGAAGAATGCAGGGGCAGGGGCGGGGGCAGCGCATGTCTAGAAACAGCAGCCAGCACAGAGTTTTGTCTTCCTTGCTGGGTTCTGGGTTGATGGCACTCGCTTTTGACTTCTCTCCCAGAAGCGGGAAGATGCTCCCTGCACCAGCCCCTGCCACTCACACAAGGCCACAGGCCTGAGGCAGGCCACCCTGGTGCATGTACCAGCACCTTTCCTGATGGACGTTAGCCCAGGAAACATGGATGCCGCTGGAAATAGAATATATGTAACCAGATAAAGAAGCAAAGTTCTCATTTCATTGATGCCTTTGGCGCCCTCCCCCTCCCCCACTGCTCTCTCTGGAGGCCAAGGAGCAGGGGTTCCCTATGAATGACGTCCCTGTGTTTGCATTGCTGGAAGTTCAAACACTTTCTAGAATAACAAGCCTGAAGGACAAAGCTCAGGAGCTTTGCTAGTCATCAAATAGACCTTGGCGTGACAGAAAACACTGGAAGATGTGGATAATTTCTATCAGCAGGTCGGTGTTTTTCCCTCCAGAGATTAATGTTTAACAACGCAGGATGAGAAGGAAGGAGGCTGGGAGCTCAGCACTAGCGTTTCCCCTGCTGAAGGGCAGCTAGCTACAGGCCTCTTTGTCCTCAGACCCTCGGGGGCCAGTTCCCACCACCACCACCACCCACTGACTGACTAGCCCCCAAGTCAAGATTGCCAAATAGGGAACCCTGGGAAAGGATGCTGGATGCCCATCACTTGGGCGGGAAATCCACGTATTTCCCCTCGGCTCTCTGTGGTACCAGAGGCATCTACTACCTCAAGCCAGTTGGGAGCCTTCTGACTCTGTTTCCACTTGCACACCATGAAACAGACTTGCCCAGAACAACGGCTGGAGGGTTAGAGCCCAGGTCTTCATCAGACTGCCCTTTGGACCTGTTGGTTACTCGTTTCCCTCCAGTTGATGATAGACTGCCTCATAGTGAACCTCTAGGACAGAGTAGAAACTGCCCCGCAGGCTTCCCAAGACCGGCAGTCCTCATCAACTCGATCAAACCGTGGTGTTTTTAATTGCCTCACATGCATGACAAGAAAATGATCTAAGCCAGGCATCCTCACACTATGGCCCGCGGGCCACATTCGGCCTGCTGAGGACATTGATCTGGCCTGCCCGGTGTTTTGGCCCTGTTTGTTTTTTTACTTCAAAATAAGATATGTGCAGTGTGCATAGGAATTTGTTCATAGTTTTCTTTTAAACTATAGTCCGGCCCTCCAACGGGTCTGAGGGACAGTGAACTGGCCCCCTGTTTAAAAAGTTTGAGAACCCCTGAATTCTAAGCCCCTCATCCAGGTCCGTGGAAATGGAGTGGCATTCCATGAAATGATACTCTTTGCAGGGAATTGAGAGTGAGCAGAATGTAGAGGGATTCCACAATGTCCATTAAGGATGTGTCCTGCGACGTCCACAGTCCCACCATAGAAAGGTAGCTACTGGTAAGATCTTGGTATATTTTTCTCCAGGCATTTACCTGGTTTTGTATCTTGCATTTTCCATCTGACAATATTTCACCATAATCCCCCTTCCCTCCTCCCCTTCCCACCTCCCTACCCCATCTCTACTGGAAGGCTTTTCTAGTGCCCTGGTGGCCCATCAAACGGCTGGAGAAGTTTATGCCAGACCCTGCCTGATTCAAGCCACAAAGGGCCCATGTTGAATTGAGAATAGTTTGGGAGCGTTGCCTGCAAACTCAGGCACACCACGTTCCTGTTTGTCCTTGACAAGCAATTAGTACTCTGCCTGTGCCCAGCCACATCTCAGGCTTTTTCCAGCAGAAGGACCCTCTTAGGTTGGAACCCACGATCAGGGTGGCCTGTGTCTGTCACATTCTGGTGCACACTCTTCCCTGCAGTCTCCAGGCATCCAGCCAGAGAGCGTGGGCAGCACTGTGGCCAGCAGCGTGGGCTCAGGAACCTGACAACCTGGCTTTGAGTACTGGCTTTGTCAGCGAATGGTGGTGTGGGCTAGCTGCATACCTGTGCCTCTATTTCTGGATAGTCAGAATGAAGTTATAATGCACTACCTCATTGACCTATTTTTGAGGATTAAATGGAGTTAACAACTACAGAGCACGTCAGCAATGCCACAGACACCCCCAAATTCCACTGCCATTGAGTGGATTGTGACACATAGCAACCCTCTGTAGGGTTTCTGAGGAGCAGGGGACCCTCATCTTTCTCCTTCAGAGTGGCAGGTGGGTTTGAATCATTGACCTTGTGGTTGGCAGTCGAATTTTTGCCTGATTGTGACACCACAGGCATCGTAAACAAAAAATCACACTGCCCTTACATCAATTCCAACACATCGTATTGTAGCTCACTAAAATTGGTTTAGTAGTGGTAGATGTGGGATTCAGAACCAGCAGAAACAAAGCATGCTTTTCCACAGTGCCTAATTATATTGGAAGCAGAGAACACTCAAAGGGAAATTTGCTTTTAGTTGATTGAATCAGGGTTGTTGTGTTTTTTTTCATTCACACACTTAGCATATGCAACTTTAATCAACCAAGGGGGGAAAAAGTCCCAAATGTACAAGTGGAAAAAAAAAATCCAACTGTTGACACAGGCTTAACTAGTATCAGCTACTTTTATGTACAGCTGTGTAAGTTCAAAAAAGCTATCCTATATATATATACAAAAGTTGTTTATACACAAGTCTGTACATAAGGGTCTATACTGTGAACCCTCGTTTATCGCGGTTAATCGGTTCTAGACCCTACGTGATAAATGAAATTCCGCGAAGTAGGATTCCTTATTTGTAAATAAAATATTTTCATAGTTAGAGCATAGAGGACATGAAAAAACACCCTTTAGTCACCATTACACTCATATTACCCAATTTATTAAATGAAAAAGGGAAAATGCAGTAAAACATTTTGGACATTACAATTATCATTTATTATTTATTATATTATGAAGTACAACGGTTGGAGCGAACGGAAGACTCACCGTGATGGATTGATACAGTGGCTGCAGCAACAGGCTCACACGTGGCCAGGAGTTTGAATATGGCCAAGGGCCAGGCATGATTTCATGTGCAGGCTCACAATCAGGTGGTGTCCTTCCTCCACGGCACCTAAAACCTTTATGGAAGCAGATTTCCACATCCCCCCACCGCCACCACCACCAGTAGTCGGTGGGTTCCAATGGCTGATCTTTCGGTTAGCATCTGACCCTTTCAGCACCGATTCCCCAGGGCCCCTTGCATTTGGGGCAGAGACCAGGAATAGAGAAACAGCTCTCCAACTTCTCCACCCTTCAAACATCCCCAGAGACTCTTTCCATTCACCGTGCACTTTCCCTGCTGGATTCTAAACACCATGGAACCCGACCCACCTGTTTTGTCCCTTAGTTACCTGACATGTCTTGCTTAGTGGTTGGAAGCAAGGGGTTCATAACACATGAGGAGGTCATTAGGCAGTCCATGGAAAAGCAACATCCAGCAGACTCCAGGGAATGCGGAGACAGGGGCAGAATGATGAAATGGAACACACAGGAGATTTGGAGATGGCTGAATCTGTCCTGGATCCTGACTCCTGTTTCTGACTGTAAAACCTCAGATGGTCTCAGTTCTCCACATGATGCAGTAGATAAAGAGGATACAAGAGGAAGGGAGGACGGGGAACCGATTGCAATGACCGACACATAACCACACACCCCCTCTCCAGGGAGACGAATAACCGAAACCATGGGGGAAAGGAGACTGCAGTCAGTGTAAGATATGAAAATAATAATAATTTATAAAAGGGCCACGAGGGTGGTGATGGGGAATAAAGAGGAACTGATACCAAGGGCTCAATAGAAAGAAAATATCTAGAAAGGAATGATAGCAACATATGTAGAGATATGCTTTAGACAATTGATGTACGGGTTGTTATAAGAGCTATAAGAGCACATACTAAAATGATCTTTTAATAAACAATTTAAAAAGAGGATACAAGAAGCTCCCTTCCTCCAGCCCTACCCCCCAGATGTTGATTTCCATCTTTTCTAGCATGACTACCATTCCTTCTACCTCTCTCAGGATAGAAGATGGTTCTTCCAACTGAGTCCTGGCCATTCTATCCTGGAAATTATAAGGGAAACAGAGACAGTTGTAGATACGTCCCCATGGTATCTGAAGAAATGAAAGGTGAAACAATAGTAATGGTGAGGATGGGGAGCTGGGCAGGAAGTGTTTCCAGGAAGACCATCAATAGACCACCGTGTGACGGAGATGGACATCCTACAGACCAGACCGCTTACTCTGTGTGTTCCAAGATGAAATCTCACATAGTAAATGTGTGCTTTCCAGGTGGAGACCAGCATCTACAGTCCATGCTCCCGTAGCCTAATTCTGGAGCTCAGAGAAAGCCATGATCCCATATGTAATCCCCCACACTTCTAGGAAGTTGTGGTGGTTACATAATCTGGCATCAACTTGTTAAATAGATTATAGGGGTGGAGTTTAGCCTGTCCATCAGGTTGCCGCTTGATGACCTCATGTGGAGGCCCCACGGAGATAAATAGCTCACTTGAGGCCAGATACATGCACTCCCTGGGAGACTTTCCTGTTAACAAGCCACATGGAGCTACCCTGAGAGAGCCAGAGCCTTGGAGCTGGAGGAGTCATGTGGAGACCCATGCCAGTGCTGAGATGCTTCCACCACCACTGGATCCACAAGACTTTCCACTGACTGGCCTGTGATCTTCCTGCATTTGGCTGTGGAGTCTAAAGAGTAATTTATGGACTAGTATTGACATATGGGGTAATATTGGACTTATGGACTTGATCTGGACTTGGCTGGGATGTTTTCACAATGTCCAATTGCTCTTTTATATAAAGCTCTTTCTTATACACATATGAGTCTTCCTGGATATGTTTCTCTAGTCTACCCAGACTAACACAGAAGTACATGTGATTTCTCCCCAAGTGATGGTAATTTCTTGGCATCCAGGGATGCTGTGTGATATACAGGGCAGACAGAACTGGGGACCATGGGGTAGAGTTCAGAAAGGCAATACTTGGTCATCTGGGCTGGGTTAGAAAGGCCTGGTGGGCTGACTACACTGAACATCAGTGTGTGTGTGTGTGTGTGTGTGTGTGTGTGTGTGTCTAGTGAAGCTGGAATCTTTCATTGGTCCACAGTGGAACCTATATTGGCCAAGGAATACTGGGCCTGAAGTAACAGCATTGTGACCTTGGAGAAGTCACTAGAATTCTCTAAGCCTTAGAGCCCTTTCTGCATGAACCCTGTGGTTCTAGGTTTCAAATCCATTACTTAGCTCTAGAGATAAAAACAAACAGACCAACAAAAATTGGGTTGATGAGAGTCCTGGGCTCTCAAGTCAGGAGCAGGGACACTGGGCCGGGAGAAGATAACTCACCCTCTCGGGACATCGCCTCTGTCCTTAGGAGGTAGGAGGAAGGAAGATCTGAACCATGAGGAAGTCACATGGGGCCTGTTGTCAAGTTGGGAAACAGACCAGGAGCCACACTCACCACAAGTACCTGCTCCTGGGTACTAGATGGCAGTGTGGAACACCCTGGGTGACAGATGGGTGCATCTAATTTCCACAGACTTTAGCTTGCAACAAGGAAGCCACAGAGCAAGTGTGGAGCCCTACGGGAACGTGTAATGAGGCCACCAGAGGACTGATGGCTTGGAGGCCTCTGTCTCTTCATGGGTGGTCTCTGCTCCAAGCATAATCTGGGAGAGATCCAGGGGCCCGGTTGAACCTTCAAGCCATTGTTCCTAGGCTAGGAAAAGACTTTGGATGTTTGATGGGGAACAGGTGAATAAGTATTTAAGTCTGCAATACTCTCAGAAGGGAAGAGAGATAGATAGATGATAGATAGATAGATAGATAGATAGATAGATAGATAGATAGATAGATAGATAGATAGATAGAAAGATAGAAAGATAGATAAAGAAAAATGCACCATTCTCGCCTCAGACACATAATTATATAAAAGAAAGATTTGAAAGCATCTTGGGGCTTCACCAACACGATACCAGAAATCAAGTGCCCCTTTCACCCCCAACCTTGGGAGAAAGCATGCTATTTTAGAATGAGTCAGGGGTTCTTTATAAAATTTAGAACGAACTCTCTCTCATTTTTACAAATCATTTTTGGGGGGCCTCTTACAGCTCTTATAACAATCCATGTATCCATTGTAGCAAGCACATTTGTACATATGATGCCATCATCCTTTTCAAAACATTTTCTTGCTACTTGAGCCCTTGGTATCACCTCCTCTTTTTTCCCTCCCTCCCCAGCCCTCCCACCCTTGTGACCTCTTGATAAATCAGAAATCATTGTTATTTTCATATCTTACATCGTCTGCTGTCTCTCTTCACCCACATTTCTGTTTTCATCCCCCCTGGGGAGGTGATCATTGTGATTGGTTCCCCCTTTCTCCTCCCACATTTCCCCTACCCTCATGGTATCATTACTCCCATTACTGTACCTGAGGGTTCATCTGTCCTGGATTCCGTATGTTGAGAGCTCTTATCTGGACCAGTGTCCATGCTCTGGTCTAGCCGGATTTGTATACTTCTACCTTGGGGGTAGAACTATCATGGGGTAGGGGTGGGGGAGAGGAAGCATTCAAGAACTAGAGGAATGTTGTGTGTTTCCTAGGTGCCATATTCTCTTGATAATGTTAAGAACTTAGGTCTGAGAGAGAAAGAAGTCTGACCTTAGTATAGAGTGAAGAGGTGGGCATCTCCAGACCCAGCTAAGCCTCTTTTCTCTCTCTCTCCATAAACCTGGAACTTTTTGCTTAAGCCCTCTCGGGTGCCACCACTGCCCAGAGAATCCAGGGAGTGTAGAGCAGCATTGGCTAGAGTGAGAACAGATGCCCAGAGCCTGGCAGGATACGGCTCATGTTCTAGTCTTCTCATTATCCAATCTGTGGCTTGGAGTGCCAGAGAACAGCCACCCACACTGTTGTGACCTTCAATGACCCAGAGAAGATTCCCTTGTCATAGCAGAAAATGCCTTCTTCTTTTTTACTAGCGGAAAGAGTGATCATGTCTTAACTAAGGACTGTGTGTGTGTGTGTATGTGTGTGTGAACTCGCCCAGTGTCTATGTCTGCAGGCCCTGCCCCTAGCTTCCCAGCAGGACCAGTCTGCAGTCAGCCAGCCAGCTATTCTGTGAGGCATAGAATGATGCTAGAATAAGTGGGTCCCTTCCCTCTTTCTGGGCCCCATGCTTATTTATCCAAGCCGCCCCAGGAGCCGCCTAGAACTTCCACCCATCAACGGAGGCCCACCTCATAAGACAGTGAGGTTTCCCACAAGGATAGATTTTTTCCACCTGAGTGCCCACAAACGGATCAAGGAGATGTCAGATAATTATCTGTGGGAAGCTGATGTGCTAAAATCATATTGATTAAAACAGTAATGACTAACACACCAACTCCGGGCCCTCCTTCTGTCTCTCAGTATCTGGATGCAGATACACTTTCTCAAGAGCCATCTAGATCCAGGAGATGCATCTAGATGCCTCTGAACCACTTACTTGGTAGGCCCGTATCCAGTCTTCTCACTGTGAGCAACAGTTATCAGAATGTTGTTTCACACTGGAAGTCTGGTCGTGTATTCATTTTGTAAGTCCCCAGACTGCTCCAAGTGTGTTTCCACCTGGTTTTCCTCTAACCAAATGGGAGTAGGGGGGCGGAGTTTTTAAATTGAGGACAGGAACCACCAGTTGGCTGGATCCACTGTCTTGACTCCTCCCCTCTCAAAACCAAGACAAAACCAAACCAACCCCTTGTTCACTCAGGTGATAAAGATGGATCTAACTGCGGGAAAATATAGCTCAGGCTTAAACACAGGGAAGCAGTGCGTGTTTGCATCCACCTAAGGATAATCACCTCACTTCTGGGAAGGGAACGAACCTGATGTAAAACCATTCCGCCTTTGAGTTACAGGGTTTGACTGAGCCAGGTCCGGTGAGCTGTGGTTTTCTGGTCTCAAACACCGTTAGCCTTTCGGTTTTCAGTCTTAGACTTCAGCTCAATAGTGTCCTGTCTGAAACCAAGAAATGGGCTTCGAGAACTCCTCTTAAGAAACATCCGTTTGGACTTTGAGAAAAGCCCGAGCACTCAGCGAAACCTCGGGAGGGGGCAGGAAAGCAGCTGCTACTACGGAGAGCTGGCCGGCCACCTCTTTCGTGGAAGCTATTCGTGCTTCCGAACTCCCTCGGGGTGAAAGTTAAGGCTTTGCTTCTGACAGGAACTGCCCTGACCTTGAAAGCGTTCCTTTGTTGCCCTAAACTGAAGAAGGCAACTTGCGTTGCGGTCTGTGATCTGCGCCATCAGGCAACAAACGCGCATTTTGGGGCCAGTCTTTCTTTGGGAACGAAAAAGGATCGAGGAAGGGAAAGGCGTCCGGGGCTGGTCGCGCTGGCCAGGCAGAACGGTGAGCGCGACCCAGGCTTTGAAAACGCTTCACACTTTGTGCGCTTTCACGTCCGCGCCTTCCCACTCAGAACCGCCTCGAGTCTTGATTTGGTTTGCTCTCGGAAAATTAAAAAAACAGAAACAAAACAAAAAACGTGCCCCACTGAGCTGCTCTTAGAGGCACACCCCCGCCCAAATCCCTACTCGCCCCGCCGTTTCCTCATTTCTGTTTTTCCGGCGGGGCAGGAGGCTGCGTCTCTCCGGGGCAGGGACGTGGCACGAGAGTCTGGCTTCCGAGCGGCGTCCCGCAGGCGCGCCCAGGGGATCGGCGCGGGGTCGCCGGTGTCCCACGTCTTCAGAGCGAACCGCCCATCCACACTCGGCAAACTTGACCGGAGTGTGCTTACAAGGGGGGGAAGGGACAGAAGTCCCCCCAGGGAAATTCTACCCAGCGCGCCCTCCCGGGGGCGGAGGCTGACGAAATCCACCAAACTGGTGCTGTACTGGAGTCTAGCGGGAAGCCTTTGGGCGCCAGCCCCGACCCCCACCCCCAACCCACCCCCAAAAGAGGAGACAACCCCGCGGATGATCACCTCACAGCTCTCCGAGGCTCCCAGAGCGCATCCCTCAGTCCATAGGTAGCTGCGGGAGAAGGGGTCCCCCACTGTGCGCTCAGCCCAGCGACTGTCCCCGTGGGCTGCAGGTGTGTGTGGGCTGCACTGGGGACAGGTGCCCACGGACGCTCGAGGGTCGGGGGGAGGCGAGAGGGGAGGAGAGGGAGGAGCCCTGGGGCTGCACGAGCCCCGCCTCTGCGTCTTCCCCCCCTCCCCAAGCCCCCGAAGGGAGGAGAGTACCCCCGCCGCGGGCCGGGCCTCCCTCCCCCGCGGGCACCCCGCACCCAGTGATTGGCTGGCGCGGCGGGTCCCTGGCACGCGCCGGTGGTGTAGTTATAAGACTCCTCGCGTGCCGGCCCTCCGCCCCAGCGCGTCCGCCAGCGGCCTCCCCAGCGCAGCACGGGCGCGAGCCAGAGCGCAGCGGCCGCGGGCACGCCCGGCCAGGCCGAGGCCAGCTCCCGCCGGCCCTCCAGCTCACGGTTCTCGAGGGAGCGGGAGCGGGCGGCCGGAAGGAACAGCCCGCCAAATAAAATTACTAAAGCAATCCCCTCGGGCCATCAGTGTCCCCTCACGCCACCCCCACACCTCTCGAGGCCCGGCGGCGGCGAGCATGGACGCGGTGCTGCTAGAACACTTCCCCGGGGGCATGGACGCCTTCGCCTCGCCCTACTTCGACGAGGACGACTTCTTCACCGACCAGTCCTCCCGGGACCCGCTGGAGGACGGCGATGAGCTGCTGGCCGACGAGCGGGCCGAGGTGGAGTTCCTCAGCCACCAGCTGCACGAGTACTGCT
>NW_022111361.1:4553001-4557015 GCF_000313985.2 Echinops telfairi | reverse complement strand
CGCTCCGAGGCGGAGCTGCAGCAGCTGCGCCAAGCGGCCAACGTGCGCGAGCGGCGGCGCATGCAGTCCATCAACGACGCCTTCGAGGGTCTGCGCTCGCACATCCCCACGCTGCCCTACGAGAAGCGCCTCTCCAAGGTGGACACGCTGCGCCTGGCCATCGGCTACATCAACTTCCTCAGCGAGCTCGTGCAGGCCGACCTGCCGCTGCGCGGGGGCGCCGCGGGCGGCTGCGGGGGCCCAGGCGGTGGCGGGCGCCTGGGCGTGGACAGCCCGGGCAGTCAGGCCCAGAAGGTGATCATCTGCCATCGGGGGACCCGTAAGTGCCTCTGGGTCCCAGCTTAGGGAGGCGGGGACGGTCAGGGGAAGGTGTCCCACCCCCACCCCCAGGGATTGGGTGTAAAGACTGACCACTGGTCAACGGAAGCAGGGACTGTCAGGGGTACAGAGCAGAAGCTGCCCCGTGCGCGCCCGCCCGGCTTGGGTCACAGTGTCCCGGAAAACTAGAACAGTGCCCTCTCCGCCGGTTTTCGGCACACTGGCCCGAGCTGAGGAAGAGAGATGGAAGGGTAACCTGAAGAAGCCTGCTCGGTTGGGGTGCGCTTGAGAGAGGGCTCCAAGGACTGGTTGGGCCCGCTGGGAATGTGATTGGCCATTCACCACCTGTTTTCTCTTCCTCCCACCCTCTAGGATCCCCCTCCCCCAGTGACCCAGATTTTGGCCTCCCTCCCCTTGCTGGACACTCTCTCTCTTGGACCGACGAAAAACAACTCAAGGAACAGAATATTATTCGCACAGCCAAAGTGTGGACCCCAGAGGACCCCCGGAAACTTAGCGGCAAATCTTCTTTCAACAATATAGAAAACGAGCCTCCCTTTGAGTTTGTGTCCTGATGAAGCCCCGGCTTGGGGGCGCGCCTGTGCAGATTGTACCTTCGGCTCTTTACAAGGAGAAACCATGTCATTTAAGGATCAGAGTTTTCTAATGGCAATCAACTGTTCGTTATTTATGTATTTATTATCCCGCGGAGGCAATGGAATAGATGATCGGTTTAAGTATCTAATTTATATAACTTATCCTGATTTCCTAAAAACAATATGCAATATAGCCTGTGGACCCCACAGCACCTTAGGCAGAACTCTCCGTTGTGGGAAGAATTCTGGCCAGAAAAAATGTCATGCTAATTTATTGCCAGATATGATTCTATGTGTTGTTAATAAATGCTGTTTACACCTTTTTTCCCTAAAACGCATTTGTGTGATTTGCATAAGAAATAACTGAATAAGACTCTAATCATAGTTACCTAATAAGAAGTCACATTTTTAGTTCCGATTAGATTGAAAGAGGGTGGGGGGGGGTGAGAGGTTTAGGCCTCAACTCTACCAGCACCCTTCATTACATCTAAGGTCTTTTGCGTGGCTTTTTTTGGCGTGGCTTTTTACCGCACGCTCCAAACATCCAACGACGCAAACAGATCTATATTCCCATCTTCCAGAGGTGAAAACTGAGGGCTCCCTGCTCTGTCTTAACCTAGTTGGGGGAAGTGAAAGTGCTTTGGGGCAGTGGGGAGTGTGGCGGTGGGATGGGGGTAGGGGTCCTAGTTTCTGACCTGGTTCAGGGAAAAAGGTCTTTCTGCTTCCACAGGCTAAGGAGGAAGGGTTGCTTCCCCAGCTCCCAGGGGATCGGTCCTTTCTACAGTTTAAGGCATCGGGCACTTGGGAAATTCAGATATACCCCTCCCCCAGGGCAGTGCTGAGGCTGAAAAAGGACTAGGATGCCTTCCAGCAAAGTCCAGAAGCTGTTAGGTAAGACCACAAAGAACGTATCCCCTTCCTATACTGCAACTGGGCTGCTTCCTTTCCAACCGCGTCGCATGCTCCCTGGTAAACCGCGCTGTGAGAAGGCGAGCCTCACGCGGCGCGCTCAAGCTCGCCCCCTAGCGAGGACCAGAGGCTCGAGGGCGCGCCCAGGACCTGGAGGCTGCAAGACCCATCCAGCACCCCTGCGCTCCCGCTCGGGTTCGACGCCGACCTCAGCGCGGCTTCCCACACCCTCAGGAGCCCTCGCCAGGCCCAGCGCGCGCCCTGACGCGCCACAGGCCGCGCGTCCAGGTGCGCACTTCCCGGTGAATTACGCGGGTCCCCGCCAGGACTCGGACCTGTCCCTCAATGAGGTGTTGGCGCTACAGTCTGGAATGCTGGGTGCTGGCAGGACTCACCTCCAGTACGCACAGCCTGGCCGAAGGAGAGCATGTTGGCAGACGCTAATTGCTTTAACCTAGTTTCAGACCCACTGAGGGGTGCCCCGCGCGCCGCGGGGGGCCATGGACGTCTTCCAAGAGCAATTAAAGGGAGGCCAGAGTCCAGCCCTGCTGCAAGTTCTGGCCAGACACGCGGGCGTTGATTCTGGGTCTGGAAGCTCCCAGGAGTCCCCGGCCTTGGATCCTGCCCACCCACGCCTTGCAGACTGCTGGCCTCTCCCCTGACCTCCCCCTAAAAGAGGGGGATTTCACACTGGCGACAGAATCTGAGCATCAGAGGCAAAAAAAAAAAAAATTCTATTTTGTTCCATATGTAAAAGCCCTCCAGTGGATTCCAACTCACAGCAGACCCTATAGGACACAGCAGAAGTGCCTCTGTGGGTTGTTGCCAAGGCTGCTTACGGAAGCAGGCTGCCTGCCAGGGCTCTCTCCCGCTGCCCAGCTCGAACCACCCACCTTCTGATACACAGCCCAGCACATTCATCACTGTGCCACCATAGTAGGATCTGGTTAACCGTGAACGTCAGGCGCGTGATCTCATTACACCCATTAGAAAGTCAAACGTTTGGCAGATTTCACCTTAATTATAAACTGTGGATGTATTGTAGCATTTACTCTGGCCGCGTAGACCTGTGTCTCAATTGGATCCCGTAAAGGGCCACTCGGCAGTTAAAACACTACAATCATTGTGGTGTGGCACCTTTTCTTTTGCTTGCCACTGTGTGTGTGTGTGTGTGTGTGTGTGTGTGTGTGTGTGTGTGTGTGTGTGATTCAATGGTTCAACACATCCTTTAGTGCTGTGCAGATGAAGCGGAAGAGCCGGGCAGAGCATGGAAAACACCCGGGTCTCTATCTTGTCACTCTTCTGTCCCCACTTGGCAAGTCCCTTTAAACACAACCTTCAAAGAGACTGACAGCTTCTTTCTATTTCCTCATAATCCATTCATTCTAGTGTATCCATTCTTTCTTAAAAAAAAAAACAACCGCAACAGTAAAAGCCCAGGAGTCCCCTTCAGCTGGGGGTGGGGGTGGGGGTGGGCAGCTAACTGCACTGGGTGCTGGAGCAGCTCTGGTAGCAGCACCAGGCTGGAAGTTCCTCTGGCCTGGGGCATCTCTGGCCAGTCATTGCAGCTTGGCACTGGGTGGATCAGTATGGGGGCATTTTGAGTGACAGGTATTCATTCAGTGGTCCTTCTGAGTCAATACTTTTCTCTCAATTAAAAAAAAAGAAGAAGAAGAAGAAGAAGAAGCCAAATTCCTGGAAGCTATGGAGAGATTACCCAGGACTGCTCTTCTGAGCAGCCATCAGCCCCTGAGATAAACTAGCCTGGGACCACCAGGGAAAAGAGAGTTTAGAGTCCGACCCGGCTGCCCTTGTCCATTTAGCATAAGAAAGAAGCTGCTATCCCAGGCCAGAGTACATTTTATGATCACCACAGAAAAGAAGGCGGAATCCATCTCCAGTGGTCTAGACTTCACTGCTAGCAGTTCTGGGGGAGAGGGACTGAAAAGGGTTTATCAAATTCTGCAGGAAGCAGAGGTTGGGATGAGGTGCCAATAGAGGTTGAGTGGGCCATTGTCACCTTCTACTCCCCCCCCCAACACACACACACACACACACACACACACACACACACACACACACACTCACCTTACCCCGGCCCCTGCCCCCCAGTATATTCTCTCAATTGTATCTCCTGCTGGTCTCCATCTCAGGTAAGGTGTCTAAGTGCCAAGAACATTATCCAGTAAGT
>NW_022111361.1:4548001-4550501 GCF_000313985.2 Echinops telfairi | reverse complement strand
AAAGTGGTTGTTCCGCGCCAGCTCTCCGCAGTTCTGCTATCTTTGCGCATGGAAGTCTCCAAGAGAGGCTCGAGAAGGTGGCGGACAGGGAGAAGCGCGATCGGCTTAAAGGGAACTAGGAGATGGGTCCCAAAGCTTTTGGGGGGGAGGCCTGAGACAAGGACTACCCCTGTCGCGGCGGGAAGCCCTCAGACGGCCGCCTGCAGAGGGCTCTGTGGCCCAGGGCGCAGGCTGCGGCGAGCTGCTTTCGCCTCTGGACGGAGGCCACAGCGCCGGCAGCCGCGGGGCCGAGGGCGCACGTTTCCAGCCCACTCCCCACTTTCGGTTCTCAGAGGGGGCCCCTCTTGCTTCTTGGGCGTTCTTGGCTCAGGGCTGATCTACACAACTTGGCACTAACCCCTTCCCTGGCAGGTCGGCCCCTGTTCCTGACAACCTGATGCGCAGGCTTACTTTTGGAGAGGCCGCCCGCGCTTGGCTTAATGGAGGCGGGGTGTATGCAGGCCCCAGGCTCCAGGAGACAGTTTAGGGTTCCCTAATAACGGGAGACGCCCGCTCCCCACCCCTGTGCTACGCAGTGAGCTACACACTCGCCCGCGTCCCAGGAAAGCAAGGTGTTCAGGGCACCCCTGTCCCTCGTGCCTTTTGGGGATTCCTCTTGCAACACTTTGGTCCTTGATGCGGAGGACTCAGACGAAGATGGGGGCTAGAGGAAACCATGGGGCTAACCTTTCCGTCTCCTACCCTTACCTTGCTGTCAGATAGGAATCTTTGTCCACCCCACCCCACCCCCAGGCCCTTTGTAAGCACTCCGGAAGAGAGATGGTCACAATCCATTCACGCCCCTGTCTGGAAGGAGCTGGTTCTCTGGCGTCCTCACTCCTAAGATCAATCGCTCTGGAGTTCGTTCCAGTTTTACAATTACAATCTTCAGAGACGCTACAGGAATTTCTTTAGCTCCTTTCTTCTTGGGGTCCTTGCGATTCCTCCGAAGAACGAGTTTCTTACGTCTAGAGCGCAAGACTTGGTGGGTGGCATTCTGATGATAAAAGCTGACTACGGAGTCTATCCTCCAAGCCGCCTTTCTAGGGAACCCAGTTAGGTAAGCGGTCTGGAGCGAAGAGCAACAGGCTGCTGCCGGCCTTTGGATTGGAAGAAAATAACGGTGGATTTTTGTTGGAGGAACTCAGCAGACACGCATGCCGTGGCGTTGGTCAATGATACGTGCAATACAAAGAAAACAGAAACGCAAAGTCACGTCCACACGAAGGACGCCGAGGGACCACCCCACGCCCAACGTGGTGCATTCGATGAAATATTGGGTTTTCCACCATTAGCACTTAGGACAATAGCAAATGTGTGACGCCTTTGCGCAATTCCTTGGGATTTTCGTACTTTTGCAAACGTACTTGACGCCTCAATTCTCGGATGGCTGTTCAATAGACACCCATGAGAGGCTCGCTGAGCCACCCCCCACCCCTGCCCCTCCCTTCCGGTCTTCCCTCTTGCGTGCAGCGCTGTCATCCAGGACTTGAATTGTGTTGTCAAAGTTTAGTAAGCAGAATGAGGAGGGGGCATGAGAACCGGGGAGGGGGTGTCTGGAAAAGTCTTGGAAATCGGTATATTTTGCAGGTGTAGAATGCGCATGACAACCATGGCTAGTGCGCGCTCCCCAATGGCGAGGGCATGACAGGGACAGCTGGCTCTGTTTTCAGTGTGAAAACACCCCCTCGGTGGACCAAGCAAAACGACACTGACCTTTCTGCGGGGGGAACCAGAGAGGTGCCTTTGACTGAATTAGCCACAAAGACGTCTTGCTATGACTTTGTTTCCCCAGGAAAGCAAAGAAATACTGCGCTTAATACGAGGAGGACTGCTCCCAGCTTTCCCGTGCCCCTTAAAAATATTACAGTGCTGATTTACTGGCCCTCTTCTCCCAAGTTGGCCCCAAGGCCGGCGATGGAACGTGATGTCGGGGTGGGGATGGCCAGGAGGAGGAGAAGGGAGGGGGCAGGGCCGAGGAGGAGGAAGAGGAGGAGGCAGCGGCTGCAGGAGCAGTCACAAGCCTGTTGCCTGTTTCCAGAGTTCATTCTTTGCAAATTTATCCATCTTTTCATCTGACACTTCTTTGAAATACATCACTGTCATCCGGAGAGTTGTTTGGTAGATTATCTGCAGGCCCACAGCCTTTTCCAAGGTCAAGTTGAAGATTCTTGTTTGCTGTTTAACGGGGTTGTTTAAAAACTCCGAACAATGCCCGCCTGTTAACTACCTCCCCCCACCCCCGTTCCCCTGGGGGCATTCGAAAGCAAGTTTTCCAATTGACCCAATTCCTGGACATTTTGCCCTCTTGCGCTTCTAAATTCGCCAGGCAGGGCTTAACAGTTTAACAAGAATTGTTGGAGTCAACAGGAGAAACGCATGATTTAACCTTAGCACTTGCAGGCTAAAGAGATAGAGAGATCAAACTATCTTTCACCCCTCCTCAAAGTGGACACAATCC
>NW_022111361.1:4532363-4547901 GCF_000313985.2 Echinops telfairi | reverse complement strand
CCCCCCCCCCAGCTGAATGCTGCTGCTGGTTACAGCCATACAAGTCTGCTCCTCTCCTCTGTTTTTAATTCAGAGGGAAACTGCAGACACATCATCCTGAAGCACAAGTGTAAAGAAAGGGTGGCAACCCTCTTTGCCAGGGAGTAACCTGTTGCTTTCAGGGTGCTCTAAAATCAAGCCAACTTCTAGATTGTCCTGTTTGCTGCACGTTTATTTACTTACGTTTTCAATGGAAAAAAAACTGGCTTCACAGTTTCCTCTAGATCTGCGATGATTGATTTTTTTTTTATTCAGCCAAGTTTTATTTACCTTGCAAAAATGTTCGGGGACCCATGTGATAAATTACAGATATGCTAATTTCTTTGAATGGTGTGGTAAGTGTGTCTCGCTGGAGCTGAATAACTCCTTGCAAGTCAGTCTGTGCGTGCTCAGGACCCCAGGGAGCTGATCAAAGCACCCATTCTCTTTCATCCCCGTATTCTCCTCCAAACGATTTCGATACAATATGTTTCCATGATGGACGTAATGTGCTCGGGACATAGAACTCATTACAACCTAGCTAGTTCTGCCGACCTCTTTGTTCTGCGGCAGAAAGTCAAAGAAAAAAGGCGCAGTGCTGCCAGTTGCCAGCTCTCTGAAATGCTAAAGCATGCGTCATTTTTCACCAGGTCTCCTCTTGATATCCTCAAAAGACAAACTAGGAAACCGGCCTCAGCCCTTCGTGGCATTAATTACCCTGCTGTCCAGCCGATCTGTTTTTCCTATTATATACATTTCTCAGCAGGGATTTTTTTTTCAAGACTAATGTAGCCGCGAGCTAAACTATGAATGCATTTTTTTTATCACTATGGAAAAAAAATAAGTGAATAGACTTCGAAGCCTACAGCAGAACTTTTGAAAGGTTTCTGGTAGTTAACAGATTGAGGGTGGGACTTGGGAGCTTTCTGCAACTTCTCTTGACTTGAGATGGCCGGAGGCCTCAGGCGTTTCCAATGCGCTGCCAGTGTTCTCCGGAGACAACTAATTGTGCCCCTGGAAATTCTGTTTCAGAAGCCAGATAAATCTTGGAGGTGAAAACTTTCAAGGTTTCCCACAAAAATGTTGAGATGTAAGCTGGTCTTACACCCACCCGAAGCTGCTTCTGAGGGATTTCAGGCGCAGAGAATGTAAATTCTATTTCATTTCCTCGGTTTCTTGTAAGGTTGACTGGATGGTGGAAATGGCTGGCAGCCAGTTCTGGGAAAGACTCCAGACCTGACTCCGATTAACCCTCTCTGGTGAAACTCTGCTGGAAACCAACTCACCAGCAATTGCCATTAATCTACTTACTAATTAAGCCAATTCATTTCTAAAGGAGAAAAATTCCTTTCTTTAGCCAAACTGATGGGAGGAAATTTGAAAGAAGCGCCAAACTGTGTAACTGTAATTCAGCCAAAGACTGCTAAAACAAGGTGTTGATATATAGCAGCAGATTTAAAACAAGTTTCTAGGGCAACAATCCTTTGGAGACGGTGGCATATAGTTCACAGTAGATGAAGCTCGAATAATGCTCTACGGCGCTATGCCACCCCATGTACTCGCACTCGCGTTGAAAATAACACATTTGCGCTCCAATTAAATCAGGCTCCTTTTACGCACAAATAAATCGCCTCTCTCTTTTTTTTTTTTTGCACTAGCAGCTTCATGGGACAGCCACTGCCACTCCGTGACTTGAGGCTCCACGGACAGGGCCTCGTTTTCAATCAGGGGGCTGGAAGAAGGACCAGGTTGAACATTATGAAAGGAAAGAATGCACACATTATCTTTCGGTAAAATGATACCTGGACTTCCACAAAGACACACAGGAATGTTGGTCCTGATTCAGACCGGGAAGCAAAACACCAAAGAGTTTCCCCACTTACACAACAATCTTTGGTCACCTTTGAAGTCACTGTGGGCCCCTAAAAGTAGATCTCCCTAGAACCATGAGAATAATCCCCTTCCAATCTTTCCGATTCACCTTCCTGGGGAGTCATTGCAGGGCGAGGAGGCAGACGATTGATTCGGTTGGCTTTGGTGAATGTTACCATGGGAGTCAGATAGGTTTAGTGCCTCAAACTCTTTAATTGAAATCCATTCCTTTTCAGGGGCCAGACTTTCTGGCAGCACTCTACTGAGTGGGAGAAGGGACCTGAATTATTTTTCGGGGCTCGGGATTTGTGAATTTAGCAACTCAGCCCTAGCAAGCTCCTCCTGCAGCTGGAAAGACAGTTCCAGAGGTCTGGAGAGGTGGGCTCTTAATCCCAAGAGATTAAAGTTGGGGGGGGGGGGCACCTGGGGAAGAAAATCCCCCCCCCCCCAAAGCAGGCTTCACGCCAGGATGGAAGGGGGTTTCTGCTGCATCCATCAGTGGAGCCCAGAGCTGGGCCCGCTTAATCGGGCGAGGGCATATTGTTCACGGGGGTGTTCTGAGTCACCTTGCGCCTTAACTTTTCTTCAGCCTGGGTTTCTGACAACCTCCCTAAAAAACGTGGAAGAAGAACAGACACGAGGTTTGTTTTAGTTATTGTTTAAGGACACACTCTCCACGCCTCCCTCCGGAGTTGATCACCCCAGCCTTGGCCTCAACCTTTGCAGTTAACCAGGAGTTCCCATTAAGTTAGCTTTTCCATGGCTCCAGAGCAGTGGGGCTTTGGCAAGTTTTCCTCTGACAGAGTTGCAGCTGCCTCAGGTTGCCCACATAGTCTTCCATTCAGTCCATCCTGTGCCTGCAAGCAAGCTCAGCAAAGGGCCATTCAACAGAATTCCCTCTCTGAGATAGGAGTGGCCGTACTCGGATGACCAAGGGGCGAAGGATGGTGGTGTGTTGGCATCCCGGGATGCTTGGGGACTTGGGTCTACATGTTTATTTGTGTTTTTAGCTCTCTCTCCAACGCTGTTACAGAGGCAAGTATGGTTAATAAGAAAGGAAACCAGTGGCCACAGGTCCTGAGGCTGGGGCAGCGGGGAGGCGTGGGTCCCAGGCTAAGCTCTGGCAGGCCTGCTGGGGGCAGGGCATTTACCTGGTGGGTGAATTGTGAGGAAAAGCGTTGGGGGTCTGAGACAGGAAAGTCACAACATGGAATCTGATGTTCCAGCTTTGAAGGGGGAACAAAGGCCCTGAGCTAATCCCAGTGAAAACCAGGAGCGTGGAGAAGGCAACAAAGAGGAGCAGCCTTCGGTCACCGGTAGGTGTCAATGTGGACACTTACAACGGAGCAGTGTCGAGAGGAACACAGAGCCAGGCTGTCATTCCCAGGCTTAACATGAACAAAGATAAAACGTGACAACCTCGCTTTCAATGGTGGGGAGGTTCAAAGTGGAGTCTATCTTGGTCAAGTCTTTTCTGAAGAATGGCTTGTCTTTGGGAAGTCAAGTACCCAGTAGGGATGTCCTGGAGGCATGTTCCCAAGTCACTTTTCCTACAGGACCGTTTCTTCAAAGTAATTAGGTCACTGCTTAAGGTGGAGAGAGAGAGCTTTCAAGATATTTGGAAATAGTGGGGTCCCCCCCATTTTAAAAAATGTATTGTTTCTGGGCACCCCAGTGGCCCAGGTGGCTGCATTAAAGTCTTTATGAACGTGGATGGCCTACCTCCACTTTTAGGTCAGCTTCATGCATTCTTTCATACGTTTAATGACAACAAAACAAGAAAACCCCCACTTCCTCTAGTGACGCCAAGGATACACGTGGATGAATCTGCACGCTCCAACCGGTTGGAAAGTACCCATTGTAAAACAACATTGTAGGGGTGACATGTTGACGGAAGACGGCAACCTGGTCGAGAATTAACTGTGCCGTGACTTCAGACTTTCTACTACAGACTTCAGCAGGCAAGCTGTTTGCCCGCGATGCACTTCCTCTTATCATCGGAGGAAGAGCGCCGAGAGTCTTCTCCTAACGCAACGGCTTAACAACAACACCAACATTATTTCAGAGGATGAGTGGAGTGGCAGGGATAACGACTTATGTGAACTTGAAGAGCTCAGGCACACTACTTTCCTGAAACACCACGATCAGAACTCAAGCACAAGTGGGGGGAAATCCAAGTGTAGGGACATTCTGATGTTCCTTAGTTGAAGTTAAGTCTCCTACATGATGAAAAAAAGGATGTAAAGACCCTTAAAAGACTAATGACATTTCACAGGTAATGCAATTTAGAAAGAAACACTTCCATGTTTTCTTTTCAACAATGTGCATTTTCGTAAACTGCTATAAATTGCAATTCAAAAGCACTGATCTCACCATCCCCAATCGTTTTTCATACTGATCAAATGAATGCAGATACTCCCATTTGGGAGGGGCGACATGACATTTCACTCGGCAGTTCTAAACAGGTCACAGACCTTTCACAGACCCTAAGGCAGTGGGAGGGAGCTCTTTGCTAAACCGTGTAACCAAATCAAACCAATGGTTACCCCTTTTCAAAACCATTGGAATGGTTTGCACAATGCTATTCACATAGCAGCACAGAAACTGAAAGGATGGTCATCCAATGGAAATGTCTTTCTTTTGTTTACCCTCGCAGGGCTCAAAAAGTAATACTTGGAAACAATTACATGTGCTATGATAAAAATCAGGAAGGATAAGCAGGGCATTCTTCTGGCCACTACCTGGCACGGCTCCAACAGTCCATTTATATGTATATCTATGCACATGTGTGTGTGTGTGTGTGTGTGTGTACTTACGGGAGATGTTGCTTTGTTTGAAACCCGAGGCACAAAGACACAACATGGCTGCCCTGGAGATGACCTATTGCTTTCAAGTTGCTTGAACACATCAGAATTTCCATTGTCGAGGTTGATTAATTGAAACTGATAAGTTACCATGAATAAAGATTGTTTTTCTGTTTAATGTGGTGGGCCTGATTTGGTAAATGTCTCATTCCTGTAGCTTTGCCGTGCAGCATATGGGCAAGAGTCATTCAGGAGCACAAACATATACAATTGATTATGCTTGTATGGGCACAACCAAAGGGCCTTTCTATCTTCATGACAAAGTGCCAATGAAAACACTCCACTTAAAGAGTCACTAGGCACATGAAATGTGATTTGGGAATTTATTCTGAAGAAAAGCCGTCTCCGAATTCCTGTGAATAATTTAAAGGATGTAATATTTAAATATAGTTCTTCTTGTTTTTAAAGATGGATCTATCCAAATGATACATTACCATGAGTCTCTGGGGGGTCGGGGGAAGCAGAATTTATCATAAATGTTAACAGATCCACATGAAGAGGAAGCATTTGATCATTTGATGCCCCTTTAAGCCTTATACTATTGGGTACATGACCGGGAATGTTTCATTGAGATATCATCAGTCATAAGGCGGGACTAGCAAGGAAAGGACAGCAGACACTCGCTAACTAACATGCCAACTTCCTGGGGGCCCTTCTTAGTCGTAGCTAATGACAATGAAATAATGCAGGGGCTAACACATTAAAAAAAAACACACCCAAAAAGCAGATCTATCCATTCCCTGCTCCCCCCACCACCGGTTTTTTACTTGAGTGATATAAAAAGGTGATGCACTTTTTAAAGTGTTGAATCCATAAAAACGATCATGTATATTTGCCAATGAAGTTACGGTTTTTAATTTGCTGTCATGACACTATGTATAAACTCTTTTTCTCTTGAGGCTCTGCCATGTAAGCTGTTCATGTACTGGCCAGAAGAGGAGTCATCACCCCAAATATGAAAGGCATGCAAATGAGCCAAAGAACTGACTGTACCAGACCATCAAAGAGATAGTTACCGTATTCAGCCTTTAATGTCTTATCAAATAAATTCTCTGGTCATTCATGTCCGTGAAGCCGTTCAAGTTCACTCAACATTTCTCAACTGAATTCGATGGGTAATCTCCGTTCAACTCTTCTGGAGAGTAACAAACCACATTGGTCACAGCTGACCACAGTTAGTATGTCTTTCATAAAGGGCTGGGTGTCCATTGGAAAGCTAATCAGCGCACCGTCACTTGTAAAATCCCCTCCTGCATTTTGAAGTGATAATCTGTATCTAATTTTTAAAGAAAAATGTACTTTCCTTTCACACTTTGGAGGCCAGTTTCTTTGCTGGGCCTGAATAGACATCGTTGGTGAAGCAAGGCCAAATAGCTGTGGTATGTGTGTAACAAAAACCCACCTCTTTGTAGGACATAACAAATTATGCAATGTTCACAGATGCACTTTACATTGTGCCTTTTGTGAGAAAATGAAGGAAGCCCAGCTCTGTCCCCCACCCCCTCTTGATGAAAGACGGGGCTCCTAATGCAATCTGCCCCATCCTGGAGAAAAATAAATACGCTCCATCGGGAAACGTTAGCCTTTGCGTTTAAAGGGTTTTTTTAGTTGGACTTTGGGCTTACATGGTTTTCGTAAGTCTATCTTTGTAGTTACAAGCAGCTATTTGTTTCCAGGGACGAGTGAACAATCTGGGGCCCAGGGCTGAGATTTCCACTGCGCCTCTGATCTACTTTTGGATGCGTAAATGTGTAGTGGAGACATCTTTTTTTTTTTTTTTTAAACATAATGCCATGCTTGACTTCAAAGGCCAAGCAAAGAAATCAAGGACGGGCTTCAGGATGCCCTGGAAAACACTCACGCTGACATAGCTCGTGTTCTGTCTCTGCGGGGCATTCTGCTTATTTGTGTGGGCAGAAGTTATGAGTAGGTCATCTTGGGTAACAAAGCAACGGTTTCGGAAGAAATGACAAGGCAGAGAGAGAGAGGCTTTCTCAGAGCCTCGCTTCTCCTATTTGTACCCACTGCCGTTGAGTAGATTCGGACCCACAGGGAGCCTGCACATATGATTTCTGAAGCTGTAAATCTTGACGGAGCAGATGGCTATTTCTTCAACCTTATCCCTAGGAGCAGCTAGTGGGTTCGAACCACTGACCTCCGGGGTTATCAGTCAAACGCTTCCCAGGCAGCATCACCAGAGCAATTTCGCCCTCTTTGCAGGACTGCTGAAGGTGCTGCTGTGATTCTACTGAAGGGGCTCATCTTTGAGTGGCTACCTCAGACTGTAAACTCCACAAGCAAGAAGGTGCTGAACTCTTTAAGGGCAAGCTTTCATCTCAGTAACCTCTGGGCCGAGCCCAGAGCTTTGCTTACAGCAGGCGTCGGCAAACCATGTGGGATAAAGGAATGGATCAGCCAAGAGAAGGTGAAGCCTAGAAGGCTGTGTGTGTGGCCCCCAATTATTCAGCGACCTTTGTGGCCTGGCCCTTTGTAGTTCCCTCTCTCAGGCACTCCGGGCTCAGCCACGCGACTTGCTTTGAGGAGTGAGGCAGCATGAAGTGGAACCCTACCAGACTTGAGCAGTCCTTGTGGATAGATAGGGGTTTGTGCTCTCTCGGTACTCTTGGGAGACCTGAGGCTACACCGTGAAAGCAGGCCAGGTTTATCCTGCGGGGTCATGACACACTTGACCTCTGCCTACTCCTGTCATCTCAGCTGACAGCCAGCACGAGGGGGAGACCACTGGGTCACAGAACACGTGTGAGTCCATTGAGATACAGCCTACTGAGACTCATCACCTGGACAAAGACCTGCAGAAAGGCCCAGAAACATGGATGAACACAGGATGGGACTGCAGGCGTGTCTCTAACTAGATTAGAGGGCTCTCGTAGTGAAGAGGCAGAGATTATGAATGGTTTTAGATGCTACACTGGAGAACCTCATTTGTGTCCCGGTTCATTCTGGTTCAACCTCCTGCCAAACATTTGTTTTTCCACTCCAGCCATACAGATTCAGAATCCATATTCTAAGAAGATCTATAAGGATGACCTAGGGCTCCTGATAACAGTGCATGTTCGGGTGCAGTGTGTGTTGGGTAGACAGTCTCATCAGGGGGTGTTGAAATGGGATGAACGGGCTGGAAACTGCGATGGCGACCTGAAAGCAGTTGAGATCTAGATCCAAGGATTATAAATCATAACATCCAACTGTGAAGGAGGGAACGGTATCAGAACATAAATTCTGAAAAGCTGGGTTGAAGAAGGCTAAGAATGACAGTGGAAACCCAAAACTCATTTTCAGCGTCCCTCTTGGATTTAAGCCTCTAGTGCAGTGGTTCTCAACCTTCCTCATGCCGTGACCCTTTCCTACAGTTCCCCATGTTGTGGTGACCCCCAACCATAAATTTATGTTCATTGTTACTTCATAACTGTAATTTTGCTACAGCTATGAATCATCATGTAAATGTCTGATAGGCAAGATGTATTTTCATTGTTACAAGTGGAACATCATTAAAGCATAGTGATTCATTACAAAACAATATGCAATTCTATATTGTGAAATATTTATTTCTAATGACAAATCAATGAAATGTTGTCTTGAAGTATGGTGTAGCACGGGTAACAGTCTTCATGCCAGGGACTCATTTACGTGGGCGTATCAGCATGTGGGCGTACCCACCTGGAGACGGATAGAGGAATGGTGTCTCGGTTCCTAAGACCATTGGAAATAGATGTTTTCCAATGGTCTTAGGCGACCCCTGTGAAAGGGTTGTTTGCCCCCCACCCCCAAAGGGGTCGTGACCCACAGGTTCAGAACCGCTGTTTTAGACACAAGTCGGACCACTTTCAATATCTTCAGTGCTGTTGCTCTTAGTGGCCATGGCATCACTGGTGTCTGCCACTGCACCCCGCAGACTCAGGCGGGCCGTGGATGAGGAGCCCAGCTGCGCTGCCCCGTAAGCTTGTAAGACCCCGCTGCCCAGGACGCTCCAGCAGAGTGGGAACCATGGATCTTTTGGCTAGTCGTCAAGCGCCGAACTATTTGCACAGCCTCGGGGCGCCTGATTCTTAGTACCGGAACATATTTTGAAGTTTGGAAGCAGTAGCTTTCTAACCCAGCGAGGGAAAGATTTCCTTTCGGTTGGGCAGCGAATGGCAGAAGTCTTCGCTATCAGATGTGGTGGAGGGTGAGGACAGAAGGCCACTGAGCTCACTTGGGTTAATGGCCATGTGGACCACGATTTGGGGATGTCACGAACGCTATCAAGTTGCCATCCTTTTCCTGAAAAGGCAGCTGAATATCAGTGTCAGAGATGAGCAATCACAGAAAGGGCTTTTGCTAATGTTCAAGCACACCCAACTCGCTGCCATTGGGCTCAACAAGCCACGGCTGAAATCCAGTGATGGCTCTTGGGTCCATGAGCAAGGTGAGTTCATGACTGAGTCTATCAAGTGTACAGGGGCAATGTTATTTAAAGAGCAAAGGGGGCCGGGGGCTGGGGAAGCCATGCCGGGCTGAAAAAGATGACAGACATCTTTCTGGCAAAGAGAAAGAATGCAAGGGACCCAACTGAAGGTGACAGCCAGGAAGAGAAGAGTGGCTGAATGGGCCCCACGCTGGCAGAAAGTGCCAGCTCCCCTTGAAGGCAGCGGCTTGTGTGAAAGGATCATGGCATCAAAACAAAAACCAGAAAGCAGCAGACCTGGAATGGGAGAGGGAGCACTTCCAGAAAGTGAGCCAAAATACTCGCCAGCTCAGCGGTTTTAAGGCTGTTATTGCAATGTGAAACCGGAGCTCCAAACTGATGAGATCTCAGTTAGGAATGAGGTGAGAGTAGCACACACGGAACCAGCCACAGGGCTCCCTCCACAGGGTGGACACGGACAGGGCCAGCCAGGGATCCACTCCCGCACACCAATGCTTCATGAAAGACGAAATCAGAAATGAAGATGAGTGTGTTAGTCTAGGTCAACTAGAGAAACAAGTCCACAGAAACTCATATGTATATAAAAGAGAGTTTTATATAAAGGGTAAATGTACAGTCAGAAAGCATCCCAACTCTGTGCTAAGTCCCTAAGTCCGACATTAGCCCCTATGTCTGACAGCGATCTACAAAGTCCTCCTCCATCTCACAAAACACATGCAATGACGCTGACCGAATCAGTGAGCGTGCAAGCATCTCAGCGCTGGCAGGGGTCTCCATATGGCTGCTCCAGCACCCAGGGCTGCATCAGGGTAGGTCCATGTGGCTTCTCCTTGGGGATGTCTTGCAGGAAATGAACTTTGCCAGCTGAAGGAGGGAACTGGCTAAGGCAGCTGCACCCTGGTCCGACCATCAGAAAACAAGAGACCCGAGAACTAGCAAAGCGAGGCTCACCAAGCCATTTACCTCTCCACCCTTCAGTTAACCCCACATGTGTTTATTGGCCAGGTTGGCACAAAAACCTTAACTATCTCAACTAGGATGCCAGGAAAGACAGCTTTCAGAACATGAATTCACTGCATGAAATTTAAATTGATCAAAGGATGTGACATAGATTATAAAATTTGTGTGTCAGGAGTCCTGAGAGAGATCATTGATAACATCCATTAGGAAAGAATAGCAAATAGCTATTCAAAACAAGCCAGTATAAAATTAAGAACAGAGGGACTGGGAAAAGGAACCAATTACAAATCATGCAAATATAAAAGTCATTGAAATGAAATGCCACCACATAGGATAAGCTGCACACAGCTGCGGAAAACATTGGGAAAGTGGAAAGTCGTACTGAGGAATCCACCAGCATGCCGAGCAGAGAAATAAATGCAAATGTCTAAAGAACAGAATTTACTTTAGAGAAATGAAGAATAAATTTAGAGGTGCTTCAAAAGAAAACAATGTAAGGAATTGTGAACAGGCAATATTTGAAAAGATAGTAGTTGAAAAATTTCTGGAATTAAATAACGATAAAGATAAATACACTACTGATGAAACATACAACTTTCCTCTAGTTCTTTAATGCTTCCTCCCCTCTACTATCATGACCCCAATTCTACCTTACCAATCCGGCTAGACCACAGCATGTACACTGGTACAGATAAGAGCTTGCAACACAGGGAATCCAGGACAGATAAGCCCCTTAGGACCAATAATGAGAGTAGTGATACCAGGAGGGTAGAGGGAACATGGGGGGATAAAAGGGGAACTGATCACAACGATCTATCTATAACTCCCTCCTAGGGGGACAGACAACCAAAAACTGGGTGAAGGGAAACAGCAGTCAGTGTAAGACATGAAAAAATAATAATTGATAAATTATCAAGGGTTCATGAGGGATGGTGGGGGAGGGGGAAGTGAGGTGATACAAAGGGCTCAAGTAGAAAGAAAATATCTTGAAAATGATGATGACATACATACAAATGTGCTTGACACAATGGATGGATGGATGGATTGTCATAAGAGTTGTAAGAGCCCCCAATAAAATGATTTCAAAAAGCAAAATAAAAAAACAAAACAAAAAACACCACAACTTACACAAGCACTGAATGAACGGCTCCTTGTACACCCAGAGAAGAAACAGAGCAAGATCAGCTTCAATAGTGGGCATTGGTTCCCCCACGGTCAGTAGGTCTCACTCTGCAGCCAGTGGAGAGATGGTTTGCGAAGCTCCCTTTTGTACCAGGCAACAGGCAGCCAGTGAGAGCTTTGGTTACTCTCTACCATGAAAAGATACATAATGGAGTTGACCAGCTAACATCGAATGCATACACTGATGGTGTCTGCAATTGGACAATTACGCTTGATCTCATTGAATTATGGATTGTAATAATATCTGTAAGAGCTCCCAATAAAATGATTAATTAATAAAAATTGAAGAAAACAAAAACAATTCATACACTTAGCTAAAGGAGTGCTGATATCTGTTCAGATCAGAAAAAGGGGAAATGTGTTGACAGACAGGTAAGATATGTTTTGGGCCAAGATGTCTTGGGAAGTGTGGCAGTTACATAACCTGTCAAATTGAGGAAGGGGTGGAGTCTAGCCTGTCAATCAGGTCGCAGCTTGATGTCCTCCTTTGGAGGCATGATGGAGAGAAACAGCTCACTGGAGGCGGGGCACACTTACTCTCTGTTTGGTATTCCTGATGACAGGACACATGGAGCTATGCTAGAACTCTGTAGCTGGAGGGGCCATGTGGAGACCCACACCAGCGCTGAGATGCTTACACTGCCACTGGATCCACAGGACTTTCCACCCACTGGCCTGTGATCTTCCTGCATTCAGTGTCATTGAATGTGTTGTGAGTCTGAAGAGGAATTTATAGATTGGTATCAGATACATTGGCTAGTATCAGACTTATGGACTTGATCTGGACTGGGCTGGGATGTTTTCTCAATATTCAATTGCTCTTTATATAAAGCTCTATCTGATAGACATTTGAGTGCCTATGGATTTGTTTCTCAAGTCTATCCAGACTAACACAGGAAGGGAGTCAACCAATATTTGCATCCCATGCAAAAAATCAGGTCAACCTCTCTGGCCTGAACAAAAAGTGGTTCTCAACCTTCCTAATGCCACAACCCTTTAATACAGTTCCTCATGTTGTGGTGACCCCCCCAACCATAAGATTATTTTCATTGCTACTTCATAACTGTCATTTTGCTACTGTTATGAATTGGGGGACCCCTGTGAAAGGGTCGTTTACTCCCAAAGGTGTCGCAACCCACAGGTTGAGGACCGTTGGGTTAGGGATATGCAGTGGCTCTGCTCAGACTCGTTTCTCCCGTGTTTTCTTATCATCAGAACATCTGTATGTTAGCAATCAGCTGTCGTGACAACTAAGACTGCCTTGACCCTTAGTTACAATTATTTTAAGAAGAAATATTATAACAGGTCACTTTTAAGAAAATGCAATAAAGTAGTATGTGAATTTATCTGACTAGATACTAATTTAAAAGACATGCATTAACATTGAAATGCTCGATGAACATTAATGCCTGCATTCATTTTGTCAGCTCAATAATGGTATTTCAATTTAAGATGACAAAGTAAATATTCACATCAAAATATTGAAGTGACGTGCTATCTTGTACCTAAACAGTGTTCAGAGTAGTCCACCAAATGCCTTCTTTGGGTTTTTAGAAGACAGCATAATAGGCTAATATTTCTAAAGTAGTTAGGAATGGATCAAATTCCTTTTATTTCGGCATTTTTGCATTTGTGATTCAGTACTTATGGCTGTTGATTTGCTGTTTCAAAAGCAAAAGAGGTCCAAAAGCAAGACTTCAATCTTCACTTTGGTAGGCTAACCTTCTCATGAAGAGACTTCACCAGTAAACACTTCCTTTCAGTTCTGCCTTCTGTACAGTTAGAGACGCAGGGACAATGTTCTCATGGGCAACTGTAGGTGGTAGTGCTGAACACATGGTTAGACAATTGCCCTTAGAGTCTGTTAAAAATGAACTGCAGCGTATTAAAAAAGAAGAAGATTGGGATCATGGTAGAGGGGGTGGGGAGAAGCATTCAAGAACTAGAGGAAAATTGTGTGTTTCATCACTGCACCCGGACTGGCTCGTCTCCTCCCCGCAGCCCTTCTGCAAGGGGATGTCCAATTTCCCACAGATGGGCCCTGGATCCCCACTCCACACTCACACTCATTCACAATGCTATGATTCTTTTGGAGGGGGGAAGGTCTTTGATGCCTGATCCCTGATCCCTTCAGCGCCTTGTGATCTCACAGGCTGGTGTGCTTCTTCCATGTGGGCTTTGCTGTTGTTCAGTTAGATGGTCCTTTCAATCTTCCATCCTATAGGACCCCAGATTCTATATCCTTTGACAGCTGGGCACCATCAGCTTTTTTCACCGCATGTGCTTATGCACCCACTTTGTCCTCAGCAATTGAGACTAAGTAGTCTGGTGTGCTTCTTCCATGTGGGCTTTGTTGTTTCTTAGCTAGAAGGCCGCCTGTTTAGCTTCAAGCTTTTAAGACCCCAGATGCTATATCTTTTGATAGCTGGGCACCATCAGCTTTCTTCACCGCATGTGCTTATGTACCCGCTTTGTCCTCAGTTATTGTGTCGGGACAGGCTGGTGTGCTTCATCCACGTGGGTTTTGTTGTTTCTCAGATAGATGGCCGCTTGTTCATCTTCAGGCCTTTAAGACTTCAGATGCTATATCCATTGGTAGCCGAGCACCATCAGCTTTCTTCACCACATTTGCTTGTGCACCCATTTGTCTTCAGCAATCGTGCCAGGACCGGAGGATGTACACTGGTACAGATAGGAACTGGAAACACAGGGAATCCAGGACAAATGAACCCCTCAGGACCAGTGGTTAGAGTGGCTATACCTGGAGGGGAGAGGGAAGGTGAGGGAGAAAGGGGGAACAGATTACAAGGATCTACATATAATCTCCTCCCTGGGGGATGGACAGCAGAGAAGTGTGTGAAGGGAGACGTCAGATGGTGTAAGATATGACAAAATAATAATCTATAAATTATCAAGGGTTCATCGGGGAGGGGGAGCAGGGAGGGAGGGGAAAAATGAGGAGCTGATACCAAGGGCTCAAGTAGAAAGCAAATGTTTTGAGAATGATGATGCCAACATATGTACAAATGTGCTTGACACCATGGATGTCTGTATGGATTGTGATAAGAGTTGTATGAGCCCCCAATAAAATGATTTTTAAAAAGAGGAAGAAAGAAACAATTAAAATGAGAATGTCTCAGTCATTCAAGAGAAACTACATGCAACTTTTAAAATAACTTTTCTAATAACCCTGGATTGCGACTCCAAACAGCAAAACTCCAAGCTTCTGTGGGAACACTAATGATCTTTATTTGGCCACTAAGGGTTAAAATAACCTGCTAATCCATTACAGGATAAGCATTTGTACATAAATAGCGTCGGACTTTTCATGCCATTATTTCAGTAGAGCTAGAAAAACTTCTGCTTATGTATTTGCGATGCAAAGATGATTTTCACAAATACCAAATTGGATTGGTGTCCAAGGTCTTTTCCTTCACCTACATAGAAAAGGAACCTGTGTTGGCACATGAAGACATGCATCTTAACAGGCAGCGGACACGCCCTGTCCCAGTGAGTGCCAGCCTGTCTGGACTTCAGATTCCTTCTGTGGTAGGAAGGGTGACTGTCAGCACTTTTTGACAGTCAAGGATGATGGGTCTTTGTCTTTCTTCCTTGGAGCTGGCTGGTGTTTTCAAGCTGCCGACCTCGCAGTGTGGACGCATAGCCGCTATGCCACCAGGGCTCCTAGCTGAAGTATAGCTATAGAAAATAGCACCTGTGGCAATGAGTTTTGAATTGCTGAATAATCTATCGCAGATAATTTCCATCGTCACTTGCCTCCGGGTCATTCATGCGATCCTGGCTATGCTTTAGATAGGCTTCTGGTCTCCAGGAGCTCAGGGATGGCTAGCAATGACGGTCCCCCCTTGAGGGGGATGATACCAGCATAGTAAGTGAAGTGATTGAATGGGTGGTATAAGATATGTTTAAGTTATGCAAATATATTTATATATGAAGATGGGGAAATAGATCTATGTGCCTACATTTATAGGTTTAGTTTTAAGATACTAGTACTCCCTCAATGCAAGAATACTTTCTTCTATCAAATTGGCATTCTATGATGCCCACCTTCCCGACACAACCACTGAAGACAAAGTGGGTGACTAAGCAAATGTGGCGAAGAAAGCTGATGGTGCCCGACTATCAAAAGATATAGTATCTGGGGTCTTAAAAGCTTGAAGGTAAACAAGCGGCCATCTAGCTCAGAAGCAACAAA
>NW_022111361.1:4524833-4531549 GCF_000313985.2 Echinops telfairi | reverse complement strand
TATCAAGGGCTCATGAGGGAGGGGGAGCGGGGAGGGAGGGGAAAAATGAGGACTAATGCCGGGGGCTTAAGTGGAGAGGAAATGTTTTGAGAATGGTGAGGGCAATGAATGTACAAATGTGCTTTACACAATTGATGTATGCATGGATTTTGATAAGAGTTGTATGAGCCCCTAATAAAACTATTAATAAAAAAGATATGCATAAGTAATAATAACAATTAAATTGATTAAGGGTTCACAAGGGTGGCAGGGTGGGGAAGGGAGAGGGGAAAAAAGACCAGCTGATATCAAAAGGCTCAAGAAGAAATACAATGTTTAGAAATTGTTGATGCCAATAATGGATATGTAAGAGCTCCCAATAAAATGGATTATTATATGTAATAATAAACCATTTTATTTTACTCAGTAGTCTATTTATCTTTATATACATATATATAGATAAATACACTACTATATATATAATATATATATAAAAAGATAAATACACTACTTAATAACATTGTAGCAAAACTACAGGTCATCAAAAATAAAGAGAAAACCTTAAGTTATCAGAAAGAAATGATACAATTTTGACAAATTATTGATAAATCAGTACCAAGCTTCTCTTCCCCATAACCTCATTTACCTTCACACCAGAACTAGATGATGCCTGGCTACCACCACCAACTCCTCTGCCTGGAGTCCCAATAGAAGTTTCCAGCTAGAATTAAAATTCTTTTAAAGCACAAAAGCCAAATAAATAGTAGAGAACAGGGGACTCTGAACCCCTGAGCCTATTGAATTCAGATACTCATGAAATCCAAAACCCAGCCTTCCACCTCTTAATGAAATGGCAGAATGATACAAAAAGTGCACACTGAGTGCTCTCCTTCAAAACCACCCGTTTGAGAGTAAAAGGTCAGCAATGACTCAGAAGCAAAGACATGAAGATAAAGAGGCACGGAGTCCAGAGTCCTCGAAAGGGAAGACATTGAGCACATAGCGAATGCTGACAGATTATGGTCAAGGTCACTAAGGTCAAGGGACAATGTGTGCGTCAGTGGCCCAAGAGGAACCCCACTTCCTAGGCAAAGGCTCATTAAAAACCTGGTAGAATGTTATTGGGGTAGAAAGAGTCAAGTCGAAAGTACAACATGGAGAGTGTACCATTCATAGGCATGCCCTCACTAAACAAGTGATGGCTTGAAGGTTATCTTTCAACACGAAGTAGGCAAGTGGCATCTGAGGGTTAATTAAGAGCTTGCTCGCTACCATGGAGTCAGTTCTGACTCACAGTGACCGGAGAGGGTCATGTTAGAACTGCTATTGTGGCCAGAGCCGCCATGAGCCAGCATTGACTGGATAGGAGTGAGAGAGTTAGCTCTTCACAGGAGCACAAAGCCTTTACCCCACTCAGAGGATGATGGTTTCGAACTGCCGACCTTGTGTTAGCAGCCTACTGCATAACCAGGAGTCCCAGTGGTGGCATGTTTCAGCGTTTGGGCTGTTAACCCAAAGGCCAGCAGTTCGAAACCACCAGCCACTCTGAGGGAGAAAGACAGGGCCTTAGAAACACACAGGGACCTGTCCCCTAGGGTCACGGACAGTCAGAATCCGCCTGAAGGCTGGGGTCTGGGTTCCTTTCTGTTTTGGTTGCAGGGACGTGACGAGGGATGTCAGGGAGAAATGGAGAACTCAGAACAAAGAGTACAAGAAGGAGGAAACTGTTCCGGAATGGATCGCAGTGGTGATTGCACAGCTGTTCTTAATGATTTAACTCTTAAATTATACGATATGTGCATTAGATGCCAATAAAACTATTTTTTTAAAGTACAGAATTCCAAGGGTGAACGACCTGTAGACACTTCCTCTGACACGTATGATTAAGTGAGAAGACATTAGTGACACGTATGGCATGCCAACAAAGCGTCTTTGAAAACCACATGTGTCAAAGAGACAGCCACAATGGCAGTAAAATATTTAGAACGAAGCAACAATTAAACTCTGTACATTGAAGCGATTCGAACAGTCAACACCAGGAGACAGACGATGCAGTAGTGAAGCCAGCTTGGTCAGCAGTACTTCCTGAGACACCAGCTCCGGACACACAGCCAAGCAGGAGTCAAACACAATGGCCTCTATAGGAAAAACTCTCCTGCAAAATCTCCAATCGGCACGCCAACACCTGCTTTCCAAGAGGGCAGGGGCACAGACTTGAACTTGGCTGGGAGGTGGTGCCCCCGGCATTTGATGCATGTAGGGGAAAGGTGCTATTTTCTCAGCTTCCCCCTTTCCTTCAAGGAGGATCAAGTATTACAGTCAGGAAGCACTACTTGTTTGCTTCTCGCAGGAAAGCGAATTTATTAATGAGTTACAGTTCACGTGTCTTTTTAAAAAAATTTTTTTTAGGGAGGGTAAATGCATTTATTAAAAGATGGTAACCATGAAAAAAAAAAAAAAAGAGTAAACTGCAGAAGAAATGGTCCAGATTTCAAAAGTGGTCTGGAGGGGCTGTTGAGTTTATTTGACGCACAGCAATCCCGGGTGACAAAGGGACCCCGCTTCAGAGGATCTTCAAGGTGAGGCTCTTTCAGGGAACAGATAACCAGGTCTCTCTTCCACACAGCTGCTGGGTGGGTTCCAAGAAGTACGACAGTCACGAGACAAAAGACCGAAGTGGATGAGCGGGAAAACAAAAAGTAGTAGAATCAACCAGCCCAAGCCCTTTTGGGAGAATCTCAGCAAGAGGGACAGAAAAAGGAGTGGAAAATCCCTGAGGTTACCCATGGGTCCAGGTGTGAGGGTGGGTCTGTTTACATCGAGTCGTGATCCACACAGAAGGCTGCCATCCGTGATCTTCAACAAGGGCTTCGCGTCTCTTCACTTTCAGCAAGCAAGGTGGGTCTTCTGCATCTCGCAGCCCGTTAATAACCCTTCCTCCAATCGTGATGCTACCTCCTTTCTCATACAACGCAGCTTCTCTGAGTAGTTTGCTCAGCATTCAGATTGAACCAGCCTTCTCCCCAATTTTGATGGTCCCTACTCTACCCTGCCAGCACTTGGTACTGTTGCACTGTGGGGACTTGTGCGTTGCTGTGATGCTGGAAATTCTGGTCACTGAGGTTTCCATGCCAACAGGGTCATCCAAAGTGAACACGCTTCGACCGAGCTAGCTTCCAGGCTAAGAACAGACTACAAAGAAGCCTGGAAATCGTTGGCGTAGCATGTGAACACAGTCAGATACCGAAGGCCTGGTGAACAGAAGCAGGGTGTTGTCTGAGAGGGTGCTGGGTGGCGTGAGGGCCCCTGGGGCTGGAAGTCGCTTGAAATGTGACTGAGGAGGAGCTGGTTTCTCAGACTGGACGTGACCAGCATGATTTGAATGGAGTAGAGAATGTGTGAGAGTGGACCGTCCGAGAGCTTCATTTGCTGATGGGCACAACTCCAGGTAAGAAGAAACAGTTGCAAACATCTACTAATGATTGGGATTGGCATTGTACGAAGTATGAATCGAGGAAAACTGAAGCCTTCAGAAATGAAATGGGATGCAGAAAGATCGACATCATGAACATCAGTGAGCTGAAATGGCCTGGGATTGGCCATTGTGAATCAGAAAATCACATGGCTTCCTGTGCCGAGAATGTCACAATCAAGAGGGATGGCGTGCCATTCATTGTCCAAGGACATTGCAAGGTCCACCTTGAATTACAACGCTGTCTGTGATCGTGTTATATCTATCCACCTTCAAGCAAACCCAATCAATACAATGATTATTCAAATTTGCACATCAGGAAGGTTTGGTGGGGATGGGGGATGTGCTTCACAGCACCTACTAAGTGAAACTTGTCTCCATAGATGGCAAGGCATCCCTAGATGGAATACAAGACAGGCACGTTAGTATAGTCCATTTAAAATTTTTATTTATTTATTTATTTATTTTTTAATTTTATTGTTTAGTATAGTCCATTTTTAATGTGTCTTTGTCTTAGCTTTTTATCTAAGAATGCTTTACAATCCTGCACATTTAAAGAATGGGCTGCCCCAGATTTCAAAGAGGAACACTATGTTTTCAACGCCTCGGTTACCTGCTTTCACACTTATTCCAGTCCTCTCTCTGGCCTGTGGACAGAGTGTCACTGAGATAAAGAACTTCCGAGGTTAATTCTTTAATCTACTCTGTCGCCCGGACACCTTTGCGTGCTATTGAGAAGTCCTATTAGTTGGAAGGAAAAATTAAGAGATAGGCTGTTGATCTTAATATACCCTTTGACTTCCTACATCTTTTGTCATGAATGGAAAACTATCTCTAGAATGTATGTGCAAAGAGGAAGGAGTAGTCCTATAAAACCTAAAACCAAGGAGTTGAAAATCAGTTCAAATCACAAAGACAAGGGCAAGATCGATAGCTGAGAGAGATGTCATTTAATCCCTAGTCACTGATGACTAAGAAGCAGTAGAAAAGTTGATGGGAGACGACATCCTGAACTTCTACAGATCCTTAGTAGAAAACCCAGCTATTTCGATACCACACACGCATTGCTCTTCAAATTCACATTCTTCAAACATTTTCTATAGCCATCAGTAGTCTAATTCATAAGTTGGGGAAATCCAACCCATTATTAAATTACAATCGACAGTCTAAAAAAAAAACCTATGAAAACTGCCTAAAAAAACCTTAAAAGTAAACCACCTGTAAAACAATATCCACAAGTACCTAAAGTGTCTTCTTCCTTGTTTGTAAATCATTTATCAAAGCTTAAATGTATTGTGTGGCTTCAAGCATTTATTTTGCATTAAAAAAATCAGGGGGTGATTGAACACCACCTTTAAGTGATACTTAGTTTTTAGACATCACTGAAATAGGTTTAGTGGAAGAAAATATTTGTCAGGTTCAACATTTCAAAGTGTGAAAAGAAATGGTTTGGAAGCAGGGCTGCTACATGACTATGATTCTGCTCGTCTTGCAAGGCTTTAAAAATCACCTTTCGATGCTTCCCCCCAAAAGTCTCAGGGAATTAACAAGACAATGTAATCTGTGTTTGAACGTGGGCTTCTCCGGTGTTTCAGATATTTGTTTGAGCTTTCTCTTTCTGTCAGGCCACTTAAAGAGTCCCTGTGACTTTGAGGTTTTATCTAGGAGGTCCGTGTCTGTGGGGCTCATTAAGGACCTTGGCAAAGATTACAATGTCAATAGCATCTAATTACTGGGCTGTGAGAAAGGTCTTCTTGAGTACATAAAATCGGGGCCCAAGCCCAGCACACAATGGACAGCTCAGATCCCCAATTTTATCACAGCTGAGCAGCAAACAAATTAATAACGTTACCTGGACTCCCATGGGTTAATCACTACTGTGTAAAACATGACTTTGAAATGTTGCCGATAGCAATGTGCTCATTTTTGGATTCTATCCCTTTCCCAAGGATTTGTCTGTCTCTTAAGCGTTCCGTGTTGTCCGGACCACTCTCCGTGGTCCTCTTTATAAAGTTTGTCTTATTGGTTCAACATTTCCAACACAGCCCGAACCTATTTTGAACCTGCTTAGGGGAGCACGTCAGATCACCCAGCAAACATGACTTCATGTTCTATTTTATGTTGTATCTCTCTCACAGTTTAAAAAGTAGCTCATGTCTTTGGAGAGCTATGCTGGGTTTTTCTTCAGATGCCACGTCTTGTGAAAATGAATGAGTGAACATGGAAGGAGGGATGAGTTCTTCCAAATCGCTACCAGGTGGTCGGCGCACTGCTGCTCTCCTGGGGAGGCTCATCAGACTGGTTTGGGGATCCAGTGCACAGGGGAAGTAAGGATGGGATGAGCAGGGCACTTCACATGGGTTTCCTCATTTAATTCCACCCCCACCCCCGTTACAAGCCAAGGGGAGAGACAGGCTCACCAACTCCATTTTACATCTCAGAGGGCAATGTTATTCCCAAGGTTCAGTCAAAATTGGTCTCTGTATTCGGCCCAAATTGTTTACTTCTTGGCAGCAAGCGGGGGTTCCTCAGCCCCAAGAGCTCATTGGCTCCACGATTCCAAGTTGTAAACATCCGGAAGAAGCAGAGCCTTGCCTGCTTTCCCTACCTGGACAATCCGCATCTGATATCTTTTAGCCTCGAGACAATATCAAGCCCTAGACTGATATGGCCCCTGGGATGCTGCTGTCCTTTGGAGCACACTCCCCTCAGGGTTTCAGAGCGTGGCCCCTTCTGGGAGCCCTGGGGATACAGTAGTTAGGTGCTTGCCCGCCGCTGAAAGAATGGTCTGGGATTCTAACCTGCTGAGCCACTCGGAAGAAAGATGTGGCCATCTGATTCCCTAATATCTGCAGCCTTAGAAACTCTGCTGTTTCATTTTTTAAAATTTAAACTTTTACATTTATGATCACTTTTTACAAGGAGGCTTCAATAAATTAATTTATGGAAAATAGAATGGAAAGATCTTGGAACTTTTCCTCTAATTTCTTTTTTTTTAAAATCATTTTATTGGGGGCTCGTACAACTCTGATCACAATCCATACATACATCCATTGTGTCAAGCACATTTGTACATTTGTTGCATCATCATTCTCAAAACATTTGCTTTTTACTTGAGCCCTTGGTATCAGCTCCTCATTTTTCCCCTCCCTCCCTGTTTCCCCCTCCCCCATGAACCCTTGATAATTTATAAATTCTTATTATTTTGTCATATCTTACACTGTCTGATATTTCCCTTCACCCACTTTTCTGTTGTCCCTCCCCC
>NW_022111361.1:4436512-4524733 GCF_000313985.2 Echinops telfairi | reverse complement strand
TTGATAATTTATTAATTTTTTTTCATATCTTAAACCAACCAATGTCTCCCTTCACCCACTTCTCCGCTGTCCATCCCCCAGGGAGGAGGTTATATGTAGATTCTTGTCATCAGTTCACCCTTTCTCCCTCACCTTCCCTCCACCCTCCTGGTATCACCACTCTCACCACAGGGATCATCTGTCCTGGATTCCCTGTGTTTCCAGTTCCTAGCTGTACCAGTGTACATCCTCCAGTCCACCCGGATTAGTAAGGTAGAATTGTGAATGAGGAGGAGTGCGGAGTGGGGACCCAGGGCCCATCTGTAGCCAATTGGACATCCCCTTGCAGAAGGGCCATGGTGAAGAGACGAGCCAGTCAGGGTGCAGGGTAGCAATGACGAAACATACAATTTTCCTCTAGTTCTTGAATGCTTCATCCCCGCCCGATTATCATGATCCCAATTCTACCTTACAAATCCAGCTGGACCGGAGGATGCACACTGGTACAGAAACCCTACTTTTACACACTCTCCAACAGGGCCACCATGAATCTAAAGCAACCCGATGCTCTCGCTCCTCTCTTCGTTTCTCTTGCCCATGGAAGACTTCCTCCTTTGGAGGACAACCGCCCGCGCCCCTCCTCCACATGGGACTATTATCCTGCCCACCCCAAGAGAGAGCTCGCTGCGCGTTACTTCCATCGCAAGGTCAGCCCTCTTTTTCTTGATCTATCCCAACTTCCATGGAACTTTCTACCGGAAGTCACCCAGTCAACGGCTGAAATTCAGTGGCTTAAACGGAGATTGGAGGTCGACACCCTGTCGCTCTCCCAAGCCCTGGCTCTCTTTCTGTGACATCACCTACACTCTTATTTGACGCCGGTGAAAATAGGTCAGCACATCACCCCGCATGAATCGTGGGGGAAGTCAAGATTACAGCACGGGGCCCTGGGGCTAGAGGCCTGGGCTTGTATCCAGTTGCCCCACCTATCTGTGGGGTCTCCTCCTGAGCTTGCCACACCCCTCTGTTTTCAGTTTCCTCTCCTCTAGACTGCGGGGAAAGCAAGAGCACCTCTCTTGGGTTTTCCATGAAGATTAGCATGAAAGCTTATGACACTCATAAAACAGTACCAGCAAATAGTAAGAATGCATGACAGGTTCGTTATACGCCCATTTACAGAAAGCGTCTTATGTGAAAATACAACCTGTGAACCTCCACCTTGCATGCAACACTGAGGGTGTGCACCAGGGAGCAAAAATACTCAGGAGAATATTTGATTATTAACATTAAGCCTACTTAAATATTTTAAAAATTGGAACACAATGCCATGATGGTTTCGGAGTGTTTAATTTAGGGTTTCCAAACAGAGAGGTAGGAGCCCTGCTCCTGTAGTAGTTACACCACTGGGCTGTGATCTGAAAGGTCAGCCCTTGGCAACCACCAGCCGCGCCGCTGGAAAAAAGGTGGCACTTTCTACGTCCATAAACAGTTAGAGTCTGCAAACCCCACAGGGGCAGTTCTACCCTGCCCTGTAGGTCACTATGCGTCAGAATCGACTCCGTGGCAGTGAGTTTTGAGTTGACCTGAGGATGTGTCCCCCATAAGCAAGACTAGAAGGCTGTGAGTTTAGGTTTTGGTTCCCAGATAGGGAAGGCACCCTGGCGCTGCAGTGGTTAGACATTAGGCTGTGAACTGAAAGCCAGAAGTTCCAGCCCCACCAGGCTCTTTGCAGGAAAAAGATGAGGCTTTCTGCTCCTTTAGAGATTTAAAGTCTCTGGAACCGGAAGGTGCAGTCCTACTTGTCCCTCTTGGTGATCACGAGTCAGAGCTGATGGCAGTGAGTCTGAGTTCGGTTTGGGGAATCAGATAGGCTATTGGAACTCCCTCACCCTCACTGATAGAAAGCCATCAAGATTTGCTTATACATCAGGGACATACCAACCGTCTAACGGACACCTTTTGATATGTGTTTTTGACTTAGCCCTTTGAAACATTAGTCAGGTATTAAACTATTTCCTAGGAGTTTAGGGCTGGTACTCAACTTCTAAAGTACCAGTGACTTGTCTGATAAAGACAATTTACTGTTTGAATGTCTCATGAGTTTATAATCTACTAGCCATTATCATCAAAGACCATACTTCTTAACGAGATTAAATGACTCCTCAAATTAATACATTAATGATTCATCATTTCTCCTGACAAGGATTTTTAAAAAATGATCTTACTCATTAAAATAGGAACTGTGGATGAGTTAGAAGAAGGTTAACCAGAAGGTTTGGTTAACTGGACTATTTCCCTGCACTCTGTTCAGAGTAAAAGGAACCATTGCGGAGTAGAGGGTTGTACATGGGGCTGCTAACCTGAAGGTCAGTAGTTCAAAGTCACTCGTTACTATATGGGAGAAAGATGAGGCTTTTTGTTCCCATAGAGATTTACAACCGCCACGAACCTCCCTTATGCATCGCCTCCCTCCCTTATGCACGGCACACTTCACAAGGATCTCCTTGAAGGAGGAGGCCTGGGGGGAGAAGACCGTCCACTTGATTTTATACTATACTGAGACAAGGCCGGGACAAGTCAATGGGCCTGCCACAGGAATGGAAGAACCTTGCTGGAAAATCAGGATACGCCCAGGGGAGGGGAGAAAAATCTACATTTTGCAGGAGACACTGACATTTCTGTTGGTGAGGATGGTGGGTGAATGTGGAGGAGCAACCTCCCATCAGGAGGTGATACAAAACAATGATGGTGGGGAACCCAGGGGGTAGAGGAGCAGATTTTATGTCCCTGGGCAGACACTACAAATATGTGTCTGCTGTTTGGGCTGGGTTGGGACCAAGGCAGCCCCTTGTACCAGCTTCTTGAGAAGACAAATGACCTGGCTGAACTTCAAAGCACGTGAGCTTCAAAGCACCTGCCTTCAGCGTTTCACAGAGATTACCTCCCCAGACAGAACACAGCCCCCCACTCCCTAGCATTGATTCCTAGGAACAACATGATTTAATGACAGGATGTCACCTGGCCTGAGACTTGCAACCGCAGCACAAAGAACCTCTCTTCCCCTTACCGGCCCATATGCCTTTAAGCTCAGACCCTCTATATGGCCCGCTGCCCCAGTACCAGGCATGACCTCCCTGACCTAACTTGTTGGGTCTCAGAACCTGCCCGGGGGCTCAAGATGCCCCCGCCCCTTTTTCTGCTCTCCCTTTCCTCCTGGGAGTTCTTTCCCTGACTCAATACAATCTTTCTCAACTTCACATTCCTGGCTACATTCTTTCTCTGTTCTGCGCCTCTGTCTCCAATCTTTCATCTACCCAACACCTTGATGAACCACACCATGACTAGACACCACGGTGACCTTGGATCTGGCTTTGCACGCAGCCTGGCACACCTCAGGGGCTACACCAGAAGGACTCAACACAGAGGCTCGACTGAAGGAATGGAGCCCTGCCTTGAAGCTTCACCGGCACCCTTGGACTGAGGACTGGGGCGCTCTGATGGGAGAGGAAGCAGAGAGTGGACACCCGGGGCTGTGGGAGTGGTAGTCATTGGACCGTGAAGGGAATGCCTGGCTTGGAGGGTGTCCAATGGAAAGGGACCCAGAATGACCATCCATCTAGTACCTTGATGGCCCCTTGTGTTGATATGACAGGTTTTGATCTATTGGGCAGGGATCTGCACTTGCAAGAATTGATCCAGGAAGTTGTTGTCGTACCCCCCTCCCCCGCCCTTTATGGCGGAAGACTCATTAGCATTCGGTAATATGCCGATAACACAATCGTAACTTCCCCCCCCCCCCCCCCCCCCCTTTACCATTCCCAGCCACAGGGTAAACAGAGCTCAAGTCGATGGGAGATGGAACTGCTTTCGGCAATTTTAAGTCAGGGGTTTCGGCTCATGGTGGAACTGTGCTGGCATAGACGCCTCACTCTGGAGGGCCATGCCATTGGAAACCATTTGATGCTATCAGTGCATTGCTTTATACCCCAGGGAGACAAATAGCAATGTTTTACATTTGTGTTGCTATGAGTTTTTATTTTCCTGCCTTTTGTTTGTTTGCTGGTTGGTTTGCTGCTGTTGTCGGTGTAGCTGGTCCTTTGATTTTTGTCATAATACGACCACCAAAGGAACCCCGAGTCGTACATAACCTGTGGTCAAGCAGATGGATTCTGGGCTCCCACTTAACTGTAGCCCCAATCCAACAGTTAGTTCTGATCACATGGCCCTGCTTGATACTCACCTTCATGAAATGATCACTGGAGATAAGGGGGCTACAGCAAAGTGTGGTGAAGAAAGCAGATGGTGCCTGGCTATCAATCAGAACAGTGTCTGGGGTCTTACAGGCTTGTATTCAAACAAGCAGCCATCTAAGCAAGGCATCACCTAGATCCACGTAGAAGAAGCACTCCTGCTTATGTGATCCAAAGATGACAGTAACAAAATCCAAATATGATGAAGGGAAAAGTGTCAGAACCTAAATTGTGGACACCCCATTTGTAGAAGCCTATGGAGGACAGCAGGGGGGGGGGGCCAAACCCATCTGCAGAGGATCTAGTCAGATTAAACCTCTGGCAGATCCCCTCTAGCCACAAGCAAGAGTCTAGCACAGCTTTACTATCAGATAGAGACCATTGTAAACTTGATTGTGTTAGATCAAACTTGATGCTCAGTCAGTTGACCTGCCCCTTGAACCAACCTGAATTTGTTCTAGGCTCAAGTATTTCTTGCTTGTCCCATGACAAAACTGTCTTCCCTGGCTTTTAAAATATTGACGGTGGTCTTTTCTTTCTTACTCATTATTTGTATATTTATATTATTATTATTTTAACCTTATCCCTTTATTTTGTTTGTTTTTATTGTTTCTGTTGGGCCTCCCAGTTGGTGAAGCACAGGAGGAGGAGGAGATGGGTAGAGATAATAACTGATGCAAGGGTTTATAGGGGATGTGGGTGTGGGGGAGTGAGAGATAGGGAGCGAGAGGGGATTTGGGGAAACAAGCAATATATGCGGGAGTGAGAGCACTAGAATTTCTTATACAACTCATTTTAAAAGAGATTTAACCATGGAAGTATATGATAAGTGGATATTATATCCAAAAACCATGGGGGGTGGGGAGGAGAAAGAAAGAAACCAAACTTGAGCAATGGTTACCATAGATGAAGGGGAAGGGTTGTTACATCTGGGCACTGTATTTATGGCACGGTGGTAGCCCCATTGGGAAATGATACCCATAGTGGCTGTACAGCGTGAAGAGTGTGACCAGTGACCCTGATTTACACAAGTAGAAGTTGTGGAACTGGAGACTGCTCTGTTGTGTATATTTTTGCCACAATTAAAAATAACAATAACAATAATAGCGTGGCTAACAACGGCTCCGAGGAAGAAGAAATGTTCTAGAATCGAATATAATGACAATGGTACACCTGTCTTTGAGGTGATCGAGTTGTTGAACTGCATGCTGTGGATAAAGTGCTAATAAACTCAAAAATAAACTACGATGTGTAACCTGGAATCCCACAGGGTCAGCAGGTTGCGATGAGTTAGGTTTGACTCGACGGGAGCCAGGGAGGGGGATTTTCAGAGAGAAGATGGCAGGTCAAAGTTGACCTCTGAGATTTAGGAGCAGAATCTTCAGGGTTTACCCAGAGGCCTTCGGCAGGAACATTTTCTCTTCCATCTCCTCCAGAGCATGGGTCGCTATTAACAATGGGGAACCTTGGGACACACTGGAGATGATGGGTCATCAAGATGTATATGTGAATTTTTCAGTGAGGCAAAAGAAGCGGACTCATGATTGCTAAGGAATCCAGTGGCTACAGTGGATCCGGCATCAGACTACTCAAGGATAGGTTCACATCCGAATCCCCCAGCCACTCAGAGGAGGCATCTGTTTCTGGAAAGGTGTATACCCCTCAGAAACCTTGTGGAGCAATTCTACTCTGTCATGAGGGGTCACTATTATCAGAATAACTCGACAGCAGTGGATTCTGATCCATTGATTTTAGGGTTGTTGTTGTTGTTTTTTTCAGTAGAAAGAGTAGAAATAGCCACATTTTATACTGTTAAGGAAAGGAGTGACAGTGCTGTTTCCCCAGAGGGACTACCTGACAGGCCCAATGGCCACGGAAATGCTGCTTTAAGTGACCCACTGCCAAATGGTCCGCCTGGCTCGGAAAAGTCAATCTGGCAAATGCACAGTCTTCAAGGGGACTTTTCGGGGAGAACGGGGTGCTACAGTCAATCGCATTTTCTCATTAGAATTTCAGGCCACAAATCTCAGACTTCCAACTCATCCAAATCCACATTGCCGCTAATGGGAAGCAAGCACGAGGGCCTCACTTTGCCTGGCGCGTTCAGATGTTTCAGAAATAACTTACTGCCTGGCTTGGGATTTCCAACAACTCAGCAGATTGAATTCATGACTTCAATAGTAAACTTTTAAAGAGTTGGCATCTTTTCAGCCAGCAAATGGGCACTATAAAGCCCAGTCTTGGTTATCCTGCCGCATCCATCAACAGACACTACCAATAGCTAGAAGACCCTCAGAGTAAGCCTTTCCATTGTACATAGGTCCAAGAAAAGAGAGGCTCAGTCTAGGCCTTAAAAGGTTTAAAAATTGAGACCCAGGATTTAAATCATAATTTCACCCCGGAATAGAGATTTATTATGAAACACTCTACTTTTAAATATGCTCAAACATAACAAGCAAAAGTTACGAGACCCTGGGTGGTGTAAAGAGTTAAGCACTCAACTGCTAGACAAGGTCTACATATGGCCTCCTCCCTGGGGGACGGACAGCGGAGAAGTGGGTGAGGGAGATGTCAGATGGGGTAAGATATCATAAAATAATAATAATTTACAAATTATCAAGGGTTCAGGGGGAGGGGGGAGCGAGGGGGAAAAAGGAGGAGCTGACACCAAGGGCTCAAGTGGAAAGCGGGTGTTGTGAGAATGATGAAGTCCACATATGTACTGATGTGCTGGACACAAATGACATATGTACGGATTGTGATGAGTTGTATGGGCCCCTAATAAAATGATTACTTAAAAAACAAAACAAAACACTCAACTGCTAGCTGAAAGGATGTGGTTGAAACCCAAGGTGCTTCCCGAAAGTGACCGTCTGGGACACACACCTATGGAGGGATGTTCTGTGCTGCAACACATGGGATTGCCAGGAACTGGAACTAGTTGTACAGTAGTTGATTGAGCTGGGTCCATATCATGCTGACAGGAAGCCCCTGGTGTGGTGATTCTGCATTGGGCTGCAGACCACTGCGCAACACCACCCGCAGCCCTGAGGGAGAAAGACGAGGCTTTCTACTTCCGTAAAGATGTACGGTCCTCAGAAACCCACAGCCAAACCTCTACCTCTTCCATAGGGTCCCCAGGCATCGGAATTGACTTCATGGCAGTGAGGTTTTTGTGTTTTTACTATCATCATAATAATTCAAATGAATAATTTTACATGTTGTTCACCCAACTGCTTTCTTAAGCTGAAATCCAACCTGGTTATCATCAAGTTGATTAGGACTCTTAGCGGTAAGCTGTAAATTATGAATTCCATTCATCTCATCTAATCACTCAGTCAGCCCTTCAACCTTGTTAGCTGAGCTAAGGGAAAAAATAGGAATGAGTAGCCTTTGTATTTTGGAAATTCAGGAAAGAGAAATTATCCTTGTGCCTTAAAAATAGAAACCGATGGACTAAAGCCACTTCTGATTTCAAAAGAATTCAATTGGAAGCTTCAAAACATTCAAGAGCTTCAAAAACAAACAAACAAATCAATTAATTAAAGATGGATGGGAAATTAAATATGTTGGAAATAGACAAATCCCCCCCCCCCCCCCACACACACACACACACCATTACTAAATTGGAAGCATCAGCAATGTAAGAGAAGCTTCAGGTTCCTTGGCAGTTTAAAAACAACAACAACAAAAGGATCCCAACTTTCTAGTTTGGAACCAGGACTGGATGAATTTTCAAATAGCGGCGGCTGATGTTTAGAAATGCATATTAGCATTCTTTTCTTTGGCATCCCTAGGTTTTAGCTTACGAATGGAAAATAGGAGAGTCATGAAATCGCGCAGAATAGCAAGCACACCAAGGTAACAAAGCAAGGCAGATTCAGCCTAGACTGGGGACCCGTTCGTGTGTAGACTTCTTTTTCCCATAATTGAGTCTGACCTTGAAAGGGTATCTGGTCACTGCTGGCGGACATGTGCTGGTTCTCTAACTGCAACAGAACCAGAAAAGCTTCCTTACTGAAGTTGAATCAGACCAATTGCTTAAACGTTTAATCGGAAGAGAAAAGCTACTTACTGAAGATCCGTTGGCAACGCTTCTGGAAGATGTGGACACTGACATGTAAGAGTTGGACTGCACGAATAAGGGCTTTGCTTTCTGAAATACATAAAAAAAAAAAAAGGGTACACTGTGTTATCCAGGCAGAAATAGTGGTCAGATCAAACGGGAGTCAACTCTTCTTTGTCCTATGGTTTACCAACCTAGGAAACTATGCTCCTAACGTATTTGCTGACATCTGATTGGGGCAGCCTTTCTCTTTAAATTGGTGCGTAGATTTGGCTACTTGAGAGAAACGTCAATTTTTCCCACTGGTACTTTGGATGACCTCTACCCCACTTCGGAATTATTACTCATAATTGGTCGGACCACTGTTAGTTTGTCCTAACTAACAGTGGTTGGTTGTGGTTGGTCGTATGTTGCTGTGAGGCGGACGCTGTGCCAGTAGTGTTCAAATACTCGCAGCATTATCAGGGAGGACAAGTGTCAGTGGAGCTTCCAAACGAAGACAGACTAGGAAGAAAGGACTGGTGATCTGCTGTATTAAATCACCCAGTGAAAACCCTGCGGACCCTAAGTGACCCGAAGCCTGACTGCATTACGCAACAGTTGCCATCAGGCTCTCACACATGCCAGTGATCGGGATGAGGGTCTCGTGCAATTGACATGAGTTGAAGCCGACTCCATTGCAACCGGCGACACCACCAATTAGCCCGGTATCACAGGCTCCTCCTCAGTGCCTCCTGGCTCTGGGAAGCCACAGTCAGGGCAGGACCAACACATCCATCTGCTTATGTGTACCTAAAATAGATTGCTCCCAAATGCTACACAGAGCTCCAGAAACATGAATATTTGCCCCAGAGCATCTCTTCCAGGGCTTCAGAAGCAGCAGCATGCAGGTCGAACTGTCATCCATTATCATATGAGAAGTAAATCATAACATTCAACATGGGCAGGTGAAAGGGTAGACCAAGCAGGTTTATGAAGAAGAAGTCCATTAATGTACTCTGAGGATATTTGCAAATTCCTCTCCATTCGAGGCTTCTCTAGAATCCTGTATGGCCCTATCCCGATAGTCCACTGTTTTCCTACCCTCAAAAGAAACGATTTTAAACATTTTGTTTTATACATACAGTGTAGTTGATGGTGTGACGTTATGGGAATGCTGTTTCATTTCCGTTAGGACATGTTATTGTTGTTAGGTGCAATCCAGTCAGTTCTGACTCATCATGACCCTGTGCCCAACAGAAAAACCACCGCCTGCGCCAGTCTCACCGTTATCTTATGTGGGAGCCCGTTGCTGCCGCCACTGTGTCCATCCATCTGGTTGAGGGCCTTCCTCTTTTGCGCTACCCTGCTGATTTACCAAGCACGATGTCCATCTCCAGGGGCTGGTCTCTCCTGACAACATGTCCAAAATATAGGAGACAGTCTCACCATCCTTGCCTCTATGGGGCATTCTGGCTGTACTTCTTCCAAGACAGATTTGTTGATTCTTTTGGCAGTTGATGGTACTTTCAATATTCTTCTCCAGCACCATCAATCAAAGGCACCCATTTTCTTTTTTTGGTTTTGGTGATAATTGCACCCATTTTCTTCAATCTTCTTTATTCAATGTCCAACTTTGACATGCATATGAGGTGACTGAAAATACTATGGCTTGGGTCAGAGGCAACTTAGCTTTTCGACACTTAAAAGAGGTCTTGTGCAGCAGATTGACCCAGGGCACGTGGACTGCTGTTTCCATGAGCCTTGTGTATGGATCCAAGGAGGATGAAATCCTTGATGACTTCCATCAGTTCTCTGCTTCTCATGTTGCCTTCAGCCATCTAATCTTGTGATCCTTTTAAAATTGGAATATGATGTCTTAGAATAACTGCAACACCACAGTTTAATGGGAGGGACTTTTTCTTTTTCACTGATCCATTCAATCTTGAGCTAGTGTCGAGTACATCATAGATTTAAAGAAAAAACAGTGTGTCCTTGTGTGTTCTCTATATCTCTCACTCAGTCTTTGGGCTCCATCTATTTCATCATATACTCCTGAGGTTCATTGCTCCAGGGATGTATTTGCACTGGTTTGCCCATCTATTGCCTCTAAGGTGGTCCAAGGCACCATCTCTTACCAGCATCAGTGCCATAGCTTCTTAACTTGCTCCTTTGCCCTGCTCTTCCTAAAGCAGCTAGAATTGTTCCTTCAGCACGTTGAGTGAAATGGCATTCATACCCTGCTCAAAACTCTGAAAAGGATTCCTGTTTTACTTAAGAGTTAAAAAAGAAATCAATGTCCTATTATCCCTCTGACCACATTTTTGCAGCATTGCTATTCTCCCTCCTCTCGCTCACTGTCCTGGCCACAGCTGATGCCTGGCTAGTTCTAGAACGTGCCAAGCAACTACCTCAGAGCTTTCACGGTGATCCTTTCCCTGTCTAGAAAACCCATCCCCTAGGTATCCATGTGGCTCTCTCCTTGACTACTTTCAAGTCTTGTCTTTCACCACAAGGGCAGAGGAAGCCAGCGTCATCCCAGGGCACATTCTAAGACAGGGACACCCAAATTTAGAGCCTGTGTCCCACCCTGCAACACCATGTCCACTAAGTGCCAGTGTAACATCATCTGTCACACTGCATTACTATAACAATTTGAGATTTACCAATCTTTTGTCAAGTGGTTTCAACTGTAGGACCACGAGGCATAAGTTCATACCTAGAGTTATATCTTGTGTGCTTTAACTACGTGGCAGCATAAAGCATAAAAACCATTTAAGTAACACTCAGGTTGGCAAGAGAGGTCTATGTGCTTATTTTTCATATAAAATAGGTTGCTATGCTACTGAAGAAAAAGGGAAGAGATTCATATTTCCACCCAATCCAAGGAAAGATGGCCCCATAGAGTGCAGGCATGATTGAACAATACCATTAATGTCACATGCAAGTAAAATATTGCCGAAAATCATTCAAAGAAGGTTGTAGTAGTACATTGACAGGGAGCTTCCAGACATACAGGGCAGATTTAGAAGAGACTGTGGACCGAGGAAAATCATTGTTGACATCAGATGGATTTTGACTCAATGCAAGGAATATCAGAAAAATGTTTACTGATTACACAAAGGCATTTGACTATGTGGATCATAACCAACCAAGGATAACACTGACAAGAATGGGAATTCCAAAACACTCATGGTGTGCATGTAGAACCCATGCATGAACTGAGAGGCAACTGTGCAAACAGAACAAGGGAATACAATGTGGTTTAAAATCAGGAAAGGTGTGTTCAAGGTTGTATCCATCACAATACTTATTTTAAGCTGTATGCTGAGAACATAATCTGAGGAGTTGGATTTTATGACAAAGAACATGGCATCGGATTGGAGGAAGGCTTATCAACAACATTTGATATGCAGCCAATACAACTTTGCTTGCTAAAAGTGAGGAGGACTTGAAGCTCTTACTGTTGAAGATCAAGGTTTGCAGCCTTCAATATGGATTACGACTCAATGTAAAGAAATCAAAAATACTCACACTGGATCACTAGGTAACCTCATGATGGACAGAGAGAAGACTAAAGTTGTCAAGGATTTTGTTTTGCTTCGATCCGCAATTGATGCTCATGGAAGCATCAATCAAGAAATCAAAGGACACATTGTAATGGGCACATCTGCTGCACAAGAGCTCTTTAAAGTGTTGAAGAGCAAGGATGTCATTTTAAGGAGTAGGGTGCACCTGATTTAAGCCATGGTATTTTCAGTCCCCTTATATGAATGTGAAGGTTGGACATTGAATAATGAAGAAAGAGAAAAATGGATGCATTGAATTGTGATACTGGGGAAGAATTTTGAAAGTACCCTTGTGGTAGTTACATAATCTGGGGTCAATTTAAGGATTAAGAGTGTAGGGGTGGAGTCTAGCCTGTCAATTAGGTTATAGCCAATTAGGCCTCTCTGTGGGCATGGCCTTCTCCTGAGGATTCTGGGAACTCCTGTATTTCCTCCTTGGAGGTGGGAGATATACTTTCTCTCTGCTCACTCCCTGTGAGACATCCCTGAGGAGAAGCCACATGGACCTACCCTGATGCAACCAGAGCCCTGGGAGCTGAAGAAACTACGTGGAGACCCCTGCTGGTGCTGAGATGCTTATACCGCCACTAGATCCATAAGACTTCCCACCCACTGACCTGTGATCTTCCTGTATTTGGCATCATTGCATGTGTTTTGTGAGTCTGAAGAGGGCTTTATAGATTGGTATCAGATATATGGGCTAATATCGGACTTATGGACTTGATCTGGACTGATCTGGGATGCTTTTTCAATATTCAATTGCTCTTGTATATAAACCTCTTCTAATACCTATATGAGTCTCCTTGGATTTTTTTCCTCTAGTCTACCCGGACTAACACCACCCTGAACTGCCAAAAGCACCAACAAATGTGTCTTAGAAGAAGTATGGGTAGAAAGCTCCTTAGTGGCAAGGGTGGCAAGACGTGGTCTCGTGCTTGGACATGTTGTCAGGAGAGACATGCTGGGTACAAAAGGCGGCCAGCGAAAGAGAGGAAGGCCCTTGACGAGGTGAAGTGACACAGTGGCTCCATGAATGGCCTCACACATAACAACAATTGTGAGGATGCACAGGACCAGGCAGTGTTTCCTCTTTTTTTGGGGGGGGGGTGTGTGGGTACATGGGGTCACTATGAGTTGACACTCACTCTGTGGCACCTAACAACAGCATTACTGAAGCTTGACAGCCGCGTCTATGCAAACATCATAAAGAGATGTGACCTGGATAATAAGTAGGACGATAACTTGTGTATTGCTCACTGGTTGTTTCCTGACTGGGAAGCTTAGGGTCAAATTACACAAAATTGGTCATAGTTCCTCTTTCCCACTGGGTGTTTTGAAGTAACCAGAGCAGAATTTATCGCCAAGTCCACTGAGCCACCTTAATCTCCTGCAATCTCTACACAGAGAGGTTGTGTAGAGATTGCAACACCGCGGAAACAGCTAGGTAAGAATTAACCAGGATACGCATGTACCTGAGCGGCCCCCAGAATCCCATGAAAATGCATGAACATGGGTCTAGGAGTATGAACTTCCCTTGCTCATTGCAGAAGGGAGGAGAGAGGCAGAATTCTGGCCACAACTCCAAGCTGTGGAAACTCTTTTTCTCCCACATTATATCTATGGTCTCCAGAAAATCTTTAAAAGTATTCCATATCCAGTGTTATAGGTAGGTTTATTGTGCCAACCTGGCCAATAGGAACATGTGGGATTAATCAGGTTGTAGTTTGATTGGAGGGCAAAGAGATAAATGGCTCATCAAGGCCTGCTCACCCCTCACTCTCTTGTTCTCTGCTGACCGGACCAGTGTATGGCTGCTTTAGCTAGTTCTCTGCCTCAGTTTTGAACTACACTACCTGTGGGACAGCCAGCCTGTGGATCTTGTCGCTAGAGCTTGAGGTTCTTTCGAGACTGGCTGAGCCATCCTGGTGGTGTGTGCATCTCTTGAGCTTGAGGCTGGTGGATCCTGTCATCTTGTATTGCTTGAATTTGATATCCCATTTGGGCCTGCTTTGCTAAGCTCTTGGGCTGCTGAATGTTGGTGACCTGCCCTGCTGTTTCCTGCCTTTGGACAGACTCTGCCTGCATTGCCCAAGGGAAGACTCAGCTGTCTGTTTCCTCAGCCTTGGACCCAGCAGCCCTCTTGAGTTGAAGGACTTCCAGTACATTAACTGTTCCACAGAAGTGAGTTGAGCTGAGCCCCCTGTACTGCTGTGTGGACTAATTAGCTGTTCACACATCCAGTTACTTCTCACCTCACATATGTCACTGCAGTAGTCTAAGTCACTCCCCACCCCATACCCCTTAAACTCAATTGCTACAGTGGCCCCTGGTGAGTCATTCAGAATATTCTCAAAACACAGTCCAAGGGAACCTGCTCTTACTCCTTGCTGATGGAACTGTAAAGTATGGGAGAGAAGGAGTAGGTAAGTCCCAAAGGAGTATAGAATCATCACATTAACACAAAGTGGAGGACTTCCAATATCAGTATTGAACATATTATCTAGGTTTATTTCTTTGTATTTTTACGTTCCATCTCCTGTGAGGTTTCTCTCTATATTTTTGGTTGCATCCAACATGCTAATTGCTGCCTTTGTCCTCAATGAGTTTCCTTACCCCAGGAATATCCACTTTCATCTTTCTCTGTTGTTTTCTCATCTCGCGTGTGATGTCATTTTATTGACTGTATGTTTCATTTAGAAGCCTAGGGAGCGTGGTGAGTGGAACAATGGGCCACTCAATTGCAGTTAGCAGCCGCTGGAGAAAGATGAGGCTTTATGCTCCCATAAAGGGTTACGTCCTTGGAAACCCACAGGGGGCACTGTCCTCTGCCCTCTAGGGTTGCTGAGAGTCGGAATCAACGCAACGACAGTGGGTTTGGGTCTACATTTCAGTGACTGGTAATCTTTTATGGATTTAAATTCCAAAGCAAAGCAAACAGTATCCTTTCATTCTGTTGTGTCAGGCTGGCTTCTTCCTCTGCCTTTTACATATTCTCTTTCCTCTTCCTTACTTTTTCCTTGGCTTCTTCGATTCTCTCTCTTTTTTCTTCTTGGACTAGCATAGGCCACACCGTTCCTTCTCTTCTTACCCAACTTGTACAGACCATATGCTCAACACGTGTGTTAGTCTGGGTAGACTAGAGAAACAAACCCATGGACACTGTCATATGTGTATGAGAAAGTGGTTTTTACACAAGAGCAGCTGAATATTGAGAAAACATCCCAACTCAGTCCAGATCAAGTCCTTAAGTCCTTTATTAGCCCATATGTCTGATACCAATCTATACATTCCCCTTCAGTCTCATGAAACACATGCAATGATGCTGAATGCAGGACAATCACAGGCCAATGAGTAGGAAGTCTTGTGGTTCCAGTGGTGTTGTAAGCATCTCAGTACTTGCCGTGGTTTCCACATGGCTTCTCCAGTTCCCAGGGCATGGGGTCTATCAGCATAGTGTCATGTGTCTTGTCAGTAGAGCATCTCTCAGGGAGTGAGCACAGAGAGAAAGTGTCTCCTGTCTCCAAGGAGGTAATACAGGAATTCCCAAATCCTCAGGGGAAGGCCATGCCCACACAGAGCCTCATTGGCTATGACCCGATTGACAGACTAGACTCCACCCCTTCACTCTTATTCCTCTCAAGTCCAAAATTGACACCAGATTATGTAACTACCACAACATGAAATAGTGCACATGGATTTACCTTCCAGATTACTTGGGACCTGTTTATCTTTCCTTCTGAGCTGAGTTCAAAGACTAAATATTGTATCTTATCTGCTTTTTGTTGGCGTGGGAGCATAAGGGAATTTATATGTAGAATTCACTGGAGGAACTGGACTCTACATTTTAAAATACATTGTTGCTTGTCTGATGTCAGATTTTCATCAACTATATTGGGGCTCAGGTTGACTTTTCATTCTTTCTGGGTGGCGTCTTTTAGACATTTTCTTAAGAGCTTGTTGTTTGTGATTTAAAACCAAAACAAACAACAAAAACCCACAAAATATTTTATTCATTTAATTCAAGCATTTTTTAAAAGAATATTCATTTGTCTGTGTTCTTCTTGTTCACTTCTTCTGGAAATGAGTGGCGTCATTTTGGTGTTAGTCATGTTCAGTAAGAAGAGATGAAAAATGTGAAATTATTCAGTGGGAGATTTGAGAGGGTCACGTTTGACTAATTATTCTAATTTGAATGAGTCATTTATTTTTGTTGCTACTTCATAACTGCCATTTTGCTACTGCTATGAATGGACGACCCCTTTGAAAACATCGTTGGACCCCCATAGGGGTCATGACCCACAGGTTGAGAACCGCTGATTAAACCCATTTTGCATTTGAAAGTTTTGTTTATGTGGCTCCCCTGTTGCTTTGTTCACTCATTGGAAGGAATAAAAGACAAAGTAGAGAGAATGGAATCTCAACGAAAAAGAAACAAAAAGTGAAAGGAAGCTACATAGCCAAGAAGCACATGAAAAGATCTCAAGGTCACTGGGCAATGGGGAAGTGCAAACGGAACTACTGTCTCATAGGATTAATACGGTTAAAATGGGGGCAAACACACAATGGCAAAGGAACAGAATCAGTGTGGGGAGGATGGGGAGCCACGGAAACGCAAGCATTCCAGGGGCAGGGTCCCTTCCAAAGGCCACGCATCCTCGGGGTATTATCTTTGTGAGCTAGCTTAGAGTGTTTCAGACTGGATTCACCACCCAGGGCCGAGTCACTGCCGCCCCTCGGAACTACCCCTGTGGGTTCCCCGGGTGAAACTTTGCTTTAGGAATAGGAAGCCCATGTCTCTTCCGAGGAGGGACTGGTGGGTTCCACCTGCTGACTAAGCAGCCCAGCGCGTCACCCACGGCACCACCAGGCCTCCTTCTGAAAGCATTCACGGAGCACTTGTCGAAACCCTCAGAATAATCAAGGTTGCCCATGAAAAGGAGTGTGCTCTTCCCAGTGTTCCTCAGCTGGGCCACTGCCCGGGGAGAGCAATGTATTAAGAGAACATGTTGACAGAAAATGGTTTTAGGTTGTAAACGATAGACCACATTGAACATTTAAATATTCTTTCTACAACTTCACTTGTTTCCAGAGCACGGAGTTTGCCGCATGCTGCATGCTGGTTTACTTATTATTTGAGCTTCGTTGGGTGTCTTCCTACTGTAGTGTGTTGGTCTGGGTAGACTAGAGGAACAAATCCATGGACACACATATATGTATAAGAAAGAGATTTATATACAAGAGGAATTGAACATTTAGAAAACATCCCAACCCAGTCCAGTCCAAGGCCATAAGTCTGATATTAGCCCATGTGTCTGATACCAATCTATGAAGTCCTCTTCAGACTCACAAAGCACATGCAATGAAGCCAAATGCAGGATGATCACAAGCCAGTGGGTAGAAAGTCTTTGGGTCCAGTGGCGTTGTAAGCATCTCAGTGCTGGCAGGGGTCTCTCTGTGGCTTCTCTGGCTTCCGAGGTCTGGTTGCGTCCATGTGGCTTGTCTTCTGCAATGTCTCCCAGGGAGTAGCAGAGAGAGAGGTGTCTTCTGCCTCCAAGGAGGAAGTACCAGATTTACCAGAATTCTCAGGAGAAGCCCATGCCCACAGAAGTCTCATTGGCTATCTCCAGATTGACACCCTAGACTCCACCCCTACACTCTTAATCCTTAAATTGACACCAGATTACGACGTGACTACTATATGCAGGCATCCTTGAACTTTACAAGTAGAACTTCGAAATGAAAACGGTAGGTCAAGCAGGTTTTTAAAACAATAATTTATTATGGACTTAGGTTTTATCTACGAGAGATCTCTAGTGCCCATGTGTTTGCCTGGCCTGGTCCGAGAACAGATTCCCTTTCCCCCTTTAAATGACTGGGTACTTGGACCTTTCGCTCTCCTGTGGTCCAATATTAGATTCCTGCTCAAAAGAGGGCAGCATAGCAGCTGCTCTCCAGCCAGAGTGACTTGACTCCTCTCTAAAATTTCAACTTGCCTCTAGGACACCTCAAGCCCACTATACTATAAACATTTGCTGACATGCCTTTACCTTCTCTCAGCCTGGACCCTCCAGGTTCAGACACTCTGTCCTAGGCTCTGGGCATCAAGCAGAAGGACTGTCACGTACTATCCATACCCAGAGTCTCTCATGACAGGGGCTTGATAAAGGTTGAGCAGCACCACAAAGACACGGAAGGGGCGATTCAAAGAGAAAAATAACATTGCATACACTTACGGTATAATTGAAGGATGTATCAGTCAGCACTGCAAACTGACGAAACAGTGTGTGCCTGGTAAACATCTCATCCTTAAGCGCATGAAAGCTGCAAACGAGAGTAACAGAGATGTAGACAATAAATAACCATACATGGAACTCACAGTAGAGAGCAAATAAGCATTATGTGAATTCAATTAGGAGATAGCCTTTTGAGTATAAGAGAAGTGACACACAAGTAAATTGTTTAAAAGATTAGTATAGACTTTTGACTTCTGTTTTTCTTTTAAACTGACCCATTTTCCAGCTGTGAAAAGCCCTAACATTAATGGCAGCCCAATCAGAATGAGTAAGTGTACATATTAGATTGTAGTTTAGAAAGGTATCTTCAATAAAATGAACCAGACCTCTTTCAGGTCTAAGCCAGGAAATATGCTGGATGAGCTGGATGAAGGAACATTATTGTACCGGGAAGCAAAGAAACTTTCGAAGGTCAATGGGTTTATGTCAAAGAGCTTGAAAAGATACAGACTTGACAGGATTTCCACCGACTGCAGTGTGGAGAAATGGAGTACCCAGATAAAACACAACCAAAAGAAAAAAAGTCCTTAAGTTTACACTATTATAAGATAGATCCTCATTAAACTGAAGGCACCAAGTCATGACCCTGAAAACGGATAAAGAGAAACAACAAAGCCTTTAGGCTGTCCTTTCTCTATGAATTATATTGGCGAGAAACCATGAGTAACCACAGCTTCAATGCAAGGAAGTTCATTATGGAATTCTGGCTGATACGTACAGAATAAATAAGAATTCCAGTAAGTGGACTGAAAATAACCCACAACGTTGGAAATTTTGAAAACAAAGACCTGAGATAGGGTTCAAGCGAGAAAGCCATGCTGAGGATCCGATGGAATCACAAACAGACCAATCAATGATCCACACAGCAAGGTGTGAGACTCAGCTGAGGAGATGCTTACAGGAAAACTACAGTCTTAAATTTATACATTAGAACAGTTAGTTTAAATGTTATGAGCTAATACTATACTTAATGAAGGTAGCAAAAGGTCATAAGGGGAAACCCAAATTAAGAAGAACGAAGCTAAAGTTAATAACACATGCAAAGTCAAACATGATCTCTAAAGACAAATAATATTGACAACATTTTGCCAACTCATTAAGGACCAAAAGAGAGAGGGTCTAAATATATGATGATTAAAGGGGGAGATGGCCTCCGAAGCCCAAAGGCTGTGAGAAAATGGGACGGGATGTAGTAGACCCCCTGAAGATGCCTATGCTCAAATTCCTGGACCTGGGAATAGTTAGCTGAAAAGGACACTTGGGTGTGTGATTAAGTTAAGGGTGCTGAGAAGCAGAGATTATCCTGGGATACCCCGTGGGGCCCAATGTAGCCACCAAGGTCTTTCTTCTCTCTACCAGGGAGGCAGGAGGCTGGGAGGCAGTACTGGAGAAAACAATGTGACATTGGGGCACAAGTTGTCATGGTACCAGGAGCCTAGAAGCTGCAGAACCAAGGAATGGGTTCTCTTTTGGAGATTCTCAAAGGAACCAGCTCTACTGGCAACTGGATTTTAAGCCTGAAAGACTAATTTCTGACAGCTGACATGCAAGACTGTATGAGAGTAAGTATCCATTGCTGTAAGCCACCAAGTCTGTGATAATTTGTGATGATAACAACTACAGAAAATTATTTCCCAGGATGACAGAGTCACCTCATGCCAGTCATTCGGTAACTTTGGCAGTTTAGCAAATTTAACATGGACTAATTAAAATGCAGTCAGTTTGTGGTAACTTGCATGTTGCTGAATGCTGAGGTTTCAGCAGCATTTCCAGGCCAAGAACAGATTATGAAGAAGCAACAGGCTGTCCCCGTCTGACAGATTCGCCACTGAAAACCACCCGAATAGCAGCCGAATGTTGTCAGATCGAGTGCTGGAGATGAGCCCCACAACTGGAAAGCACTCAGTGTACAACTGAGGACGAGGATGGGAAAAAGCTCATGGGACCTTCGTTTGCTGATTAGGTGGGACTCCGAGTGAGCAGAAACAGCTGCAAACACCCAGTAACGATCTGAACGTGGAATGTATGCAGTATGAATCTAGGGAAATTGGAAGCCGTCAAAAATGAGATGGAGCACAAAGAATGGCATCTGCAGCATCAGTGAGCGGAAGTGTCTTGTCTTGGTGAATCAGCAGTCATGGTCTACTGTCTGAGAACAAAGGCACAGGGAATGGAGTCCCAGTCGTCATCGAAAAGAACATGTCAAAAATTATCTTGAAGTACCATGCTGACTGTGATAGGGTAATATCTAGATGCCTCAAGGAAGTCCAGATAAAAACATTATTCAAATTTACACACCAACCAGTAAAGCCTGTGATGACAAAATTGAAGAATTCTATCAGCTTCTTCTGTCTGAAATGGATCAACCGTGCAATCAAGATAGATTGATAATTATTGGTAATTGGGATACAAAAGTTAGGAACAGAGGAAGGAACAGCAATTGGAAAACATGGACTTTGTGTAGAAACAAAGCTGAAGATTGCATGATAGAATTTTTCCAGACCAACAGTTTCTTCGTTGAAAATACCTTTTCCTAACAACATAAGAGGCGACTGCACACATGGGCATCGCCAGATAGAATACACAGGAACCAAACGGGCTACCTCTGTGGGATGAGACAATGGATAAACTCAGTATCAGCAGGTGAATGAGGCCGTGTGAAATAGATGATCATTTACTCCTATGAAAATTGAGGTTGAAATAGAAGAAAATTAAAGCCAGCCCAAGAGAGCCAACATATGACCTTGAGTTGGTCCCACCTGGATTTTGAGAACATCTTAAGATTCTATTTAACCCGTTGAACACTAATAACCAAGGACCCAAGAACAACAACACAGGAAGAAAGCAAAGGGCCATTTAAAAGTTAGCAGAGAAAGAAAAGATCAAAGTAGATGTCAGAAGAGTTGCTGAACCAGTGGTGAGAGGGGCGATGCCTGGAGAGTGGAGGGAATGTGGGGTAGAAAGGGGGAACCAATGACAAGAATCTACGTATAGCCTCCTCCCTGGGGGATGAACAGCAGAGAAGAGGGTGGGGGGAGACGTCTGACAGTGTAACTTATGACAAAACAACAATGATTTGTGAATTATGAAGGGTTCATGAGGGAGGGGGGAAGGGGATGGGAGGGGGGGAATGGGCAGCTGATATTAGGGGCTAGAGTAGAAGGCAAATGTTTTGAGAGTGATGAGGGCAGCGAATGTACATATGTGCTTGACACAATGGATATATGTATGGATTGTGATAAGAATTGTATGAGCCCCCATTAAAATATTTTTTTTAAAAAAGAAGAGATGCTGAAACTTGCTCTTGGGTGGGGAGCAGTAAAAGGAAATGGAAGAAAAGATTAAGTAAAACAGCTGAACAGAACATTTCAAAGGGGATCTTAAGACGACAGAGTAAAGTGTAGTCATGAATTAGACAAAGACTTGGAGTTAGAAAGCCAAAAAGGAAGAAAATTCTAACTTCAAACTGAAGAAACTAAAGAAAAAAAATTCAAGCCTCAAGTTTTAATACTGAAAGATTCTACGGGCAAAATAGTGACTGGTGCACAAAGCATCAGCAGCAGCTTGAAGGAATACACAGAGTCACTGTACTAACAAGAACTGGTAAACATTCAATCATTTCATGGCCAAGAACCAATGAAGTTGAAGGAAGAAGTCCAAGCTGCCCAGAGGCATTAATGAAATACAAGGTTGCAGGAATTGACGGAATTCCAATGGAAATGTTTCAATAAGCTAAGGGAATCACTCATTGTCAATGCCAGGAAATTTGGAAGAAAGCTATCTGGCCAACTGACTAGAAGAGACGCATGTTTCTTATCATTCCAAAGAAAAGTGACCCAACACAGTGTGAAAATGATCAAACTGTAGCATTAATATCGCACACAAGTGACATTTTGCTGATGATAATTCCACAGCAGTTGCAGCAGTCTATCAAAAGGGAGCTACCAGAAATTCAAGCTGGATTCACCGGAAGCGTGAGCCATGTGTACTTCACCTTCACCTTTTTTTATTAACAAACTGAGACAACTTTAAAATGGATCAAAAGGGAGATCAAATAAGATATTATATTTTTAACCCTAAGTACTATAATGGTCTCTACAGTGCTCTCTGTCTGATAACACGGCTATTCACATTCCTCGACTATAGTCAGAGGGGATTCACCAGAGGTTTAATCTATGTTGGACACTGCAAATGGATTTTGGGCTTCCACTGTTGTCCATAGCTTTCTGCAAACCAGGCGTTCACAATTTAAGCTAAGGTACCATTCTCTCCTTCGGATTGGGATTCTCTTTTTTACAGTCCTTGGGTCACACAGGCTGGTGGGCTTCTTCCACGTGGACTTAATTGATGCCTCACAGGTGACCTCTTGTTTGAAGCTAAGCTTTCAGGACTCCAGACCCTATTCTTTCTGATAGTCCAGCACCTTCTAATTTCTTCACTACACTTTGATAGAGTGCCTGTACCTTCAGTGATCTCTGTGAGGGTGAATATCAAGCAGGGCTGTTATAATTGTTCTTGGATTGGAAGCCATGACATTTATTTGATTGATTGATTTTTTTGAATTTCAACCACTCCAAGGTTTCTTCTCAGGTCAGATACTTTATCCTGAAGGTTTTATTATTATTTTTTAAAAATTAATCATTTTATTGGGGGCTCTTACAGCTCTTGTAACAATCCATACTTCAATTGTATCAGGCACATTTGTACATATGTTGCCATCCTCATTTCCAAAACATTTTTTCTACTTGAATCCTTTGTATCAGCTCCTCGCCCCCCTTCCTCCCCTTCTCGTGAACCCTTGATAATTTATAAATTATTTTTATTTTCATATTTACACCGTCCACTGTCTCCCTTTACCCACATTTTTGCTGTTTGACCCCCCCCTGAGGGGGGGAGGGTTGTGATTGTGATTGGTTCCCCCTTTCTCTCCCTTCTACCCACTACCTTCCCCCTACCCTCATGGTATCACTACTCTCATTATTGGTCTTGAGAGGTTTATCTGTCCTGGATTCTGTGTGTTGAGAACTTTTATCTGTACCAGTGTACATGCTCTGGTCTAGCCAGATTTGTAAGATAGAACTGAGGTCATGATAGTTGGGGGGAGCAAGCATTAAAGATCTAGAGCAGTGGTTTTCAACCTTTCTAATGCTGTGACCCTTTAATACAGTTCCTCATGTTGTGGTGACCCTCCAACCATAAAATTATTTTTTTGGCTACTTCATAACTGTAATTTTGCTACTGTTATGAATCGGACGACCCCTGTGAAAGGGTGATCTGACCCCCAAAGGGGTCGTGACCCACAGGCTGAGAACTGCTGATCTAGAGAAAGGTTGAACCTTGGTTGGGTCATCCCTTCCTTGTGACCCTTCTGTGAGGGGATGTCCAATTGTCTACAGAAGGGCTTTGGGTCTCCATTCCAACCCTCCTCCATCACATCAAAATGGTTGTTTGCTATGGGTCTTCTGATGTCTGGTACCTGATCCTGTCGACACCTGGTGATCACATAGGTTGGTGAGCTTCTTCCAGGAGGGCTTTGTTGTGGAAGTCAAGACATTTAAAATGACCTCACAGGCATGTGAAAGTTGTCCACCGAAAAATGAATACCGCAGAAGGCATGATACATTTGAATTAGGATGTTGGCAACGAGTCGTGAAGGGCCTATGGGCAGCCAGAGGACAACCACATCTTGTCTCCGAAGAAGTGCCACCAGAATGCTCCTTAGCAACAAGGGGGTTGCCACTGTCTCATGTGCTTGGACTGTGTTGTCAAGAGAGACCCGACCCTTGAGAAGGACGAAAGGCTCGGTAAAGTGGAGGGTCAGCGAAACAAAGGAAGACCATCAAGGAGGTGGATTGATACCGTGGCCCAACTGGGGGCTCCAGCAGGACAATTGTGAGAATGGTGTAGGACCGGGCAGGGGTTCTTCTGTGGAACACATGGTTGCTATGAGTTGGAAATGAAGCTGAATTGAACTGCTGCTCAGAGGGATTTTTTTTTTAATGGCTGTGACCTTCTGGCATTATGAAGTCAGATCTGTTTGTTCAGGGTGGATTTGAACCATTCGCCTTTAGGTTCAAAGCCCGTTGTGTCACCTAGTTGCATCTAACCAAAGTGCCAAACCTCCTGCCGTGGCCTTCGTGCTGACCCACAGCGAGCCTGTGGGATGGGGTGCAGCTGCCCCACAGAGTGTGGAAGCAGATGTTCAGGTTCCCATCACTAACCTGTGAGGAGCCACCAAGCCTTGAACCATTGTGCCCCAACACTGAAAGGGGAGAGGTTATGTTAGGTTTGTGGGGTCCCAGCCACAGAGTCAATCTTGCCCCCATTTCAAAATATTTGCATAATTCTGAATCTTTACCCCATGGAAAGATAAAGGGCCAGGCTTAACCCTTCTGTGGAATGTCTTTTATCTCTGCTTTGTGGTGGAGAGGAGACCCCAGAACACACCAGGTGAGAGGCAAGCCCTGCAGGGAGTGTGGGCCAAACTTGGTGATGTCTGTGGATTCTGCCGGAAGAGAGCCATTGCTAAGGGTGGCAGACCCAGCCGAGCTGCTGGCAGCCGGGGAGGCCGGAGTGCCAGAACCGCAGGCGTGGGGGTTTGCAAAGACACAGCCATTTTCTTTTTAAGACATTGGCTGAATTCTGGAGCTGCACAGAGGCAGAAGCTTAAAACCTCAGCAGTAAACGTATGAGTGAAGTAGCGTCCCTGTGTGGTGCAAAAGGTGAAGTGCTCAACGATTAGCCAGGAGAGGTGCCTCGGAAGGCAGGCCTGGCGACCTGCTTCTGAAAGGTTGCAGTCTCCCAAATCGTAGGAAGCATTTCTCCCCTGCACACGTGGGGTCGCCATGAATCTGAATCAACATCATCATCATCATCAACAACAACAACAACAACAACCAAACTCCAAGGTAAATTCTCGGCAGACTTCTCTGGGCAAAGAAACCCAGCTCTTAGTTGAAAACTTGAAGCGATGGATGCTTAAGAATAGAGGCCAGCTCTATTCCAACCAACCTCACTGCCATGGAGTCGATGCTGACTCAAAGCAACCCTATAGGTCAGAGTAGAACTGGCCCTGTGAGTTTCTGAGACCATAACTCTTTGCGGAATTAGCAAGCCCTGTTTCTCTTCCGCAGAGTGAATGGCTGGTGGTCTCCGAAAGCTGCCTTAGCAGTTAGCAGCCCAATCCCTAAGATGCCGCTGCTAGGGCTCCTCGAGGTCAACCAGGGGTAGTTTGAATCTCATCACCACATCCACAAGCCAGACTGCTCAGCTGGGCACTCCCTCTGCTTGCCTCTCTTGCAGGGGAACAGAGGAACCGATACTCGTGGACACACATCATGTGGAGCGTCTACAGGATTTCATATACTCCAGCAAGCCCTGAGTAAGAAACTCTGGTGGAGTAATGGGTTGCATGTTGGGCTGTGAACCACAAGGCTGGCAGTTCATAACCACCAGCTGCTCCTCGGGAGAAAGACACAGCTTTCTACTCCTGTGAAGATTTATAGTCTTGGAAACCCACAGGGGCAGTTCTACCCTGCCCAAGAGGGTCCCCTATGAGTAAGAATTGACACGATGGCCATGAGTTTGCTTGTTGGTTGTTTAATCTGATGGTGCTGGCGGGTCAGCATTCAACTGCCAATGGCAAGGTCAGCAGTTCAAACTCACCAGGTGCTCCAGTGGAGAAAGACGGGCTATTCTGCTCCCTGAAGATGCACAGCTTCAGAAATCCTCTGTAGGGTTGTTATTGCTCAGAGCTGACTTGACGGCAGAGGGGGGTTGGTTTTGGCATCTAGCCACTAAGTTACTGGCATTATGACTCCACAATAAAACATCAGTCCAAAGCAAATGAAATATGGACAGAGGATTTGAGTCGACCTTTTTTTCCAAGAAGAAATGCCCACTAAGCACATAAAAAAAAAAGCTCTGTGTCATTCGTCACTTGGGGAATGCACTGGGAAACCCAAATGAAGTGCCAGTCTACAGGCACCTCAAAGAAACAAAGACAAGATCGGAGCTGCCAAGGACTTCATCTTCCTGGAATCCAAAGTCACCCCCATCCCCTGGAAGCAGAAAATCAAACCAGTATTGCATCGGGGCAAATTGGCTGCAAAGGTCGCTAAGGCATTACAAAGCAAAGACAGCACTTTGATAACTAAGGTGCTCTTGACTAAAGCCATGACACATGTATTCACCTCATATGCATGTGACACCTGGACATGGAATCATGCTGGACAAAGAAGAACAGGTGCCTCTGAAGTATGGTGGGGGCAGAGAACACTGGCTAGGTCACAGGTTGCCTAAAAGAATGAACACATCCGTCTTGGAGGAGGGATAGCAAGAATGATCCTTTGAAGCAAGGATGGCGAGATTTCACCCCACATACTTTGGACATATTATCAGGAAGGACCAATCCCTGGAAAGGGATATCACCACTGTGTTAGTCTGGGTAGACTAGAGAAACAACTTCATAGACACTCATATGTATATAAGAAAGAGGTTTATATACAAGAGCAATTGAATATTGAGAACACATCCCAGTTCAGTCCAGATCAAGTCCGAAAGTCTAAAATTAGCCCATATGTCCAATACTAATCTATAAAGTCCTCCCAGACTCACAAAATGCATGCAATGATGCCGAATGCAGGAGGATCACAGGCTAGTGGGTTGGAAGTCTTGTGGATCCAGTGGTGTCAGCACTGGCAGGGGTCTCTATGTGACTTCCCCAGCTCCAGAGGTCTGGTTGCATCAGGGTAGGTCCATGTGTCTTCTCCAGCTCCCAGGGTGTAGCACCATGTGTCTTGTCAGTAGAGCATCTCTCAGGGAGTGAGCAGAGAGAGAGAAGTTTCTCCTGCCTCCAAGGAGGAAAAATTGCAGGAGTTCCCAGAATTCTCAGGAGAAGGCCATGCCCACACAGAGGCCTCATTGGTTATATCTTTATTGACAGACCAGACTCCACCCCTACACTCTTAATCCTCTCAAGCTGACACCAAATTATGTAACTACCACAACGACTCAGACACGCCCCTATGCTTAAAGACTCTGTAGGTTATTGCATATATCATACTGAATTGACAGCTAGTGACGCAAGTGACTGAGGGAGACATAATTATGATCCACATAATGTCATAATTATGACCCACATCATGTCCCGATTAGCCAGTGGGAAAACATACTGCAAGTGTGCCAGGTATGCTGTTAGCCTCAATATTCAGTATCAAAGAGTAGGATGAATCCCATAGGAACAAAAGCAAGATTAACCTGAAGGATAAAAGTTCATCCCGTAGAAATAAATCAGGGAGAAGACATTCTGCGTGACTTCAAAATCCATTGGCAGGGAAATGAAATTCCAATGCCTATTTTCCTTTTTCTTTGCCCTTGGTCTCTCGTTTCTCCTGCACCTGTCCTCATAAGAGCTCTGTGAGGGGGTTTGGGTGGACGTAAATATGCGAGCAAACCTTAGAGACCACCGAGCACTTAGTGGCACAGATACGAGGCACAGGGAGCCAAGCAGAACCTTCTGCCACAAGGAATTGATGACCCCCCCCCCCCATTCCGTCTGGTTTCTGCTGCTCTCTTGGCTTCTTGCTCGAGGGGAGCCAGGAGACCCCACACCTCAACTATCACTGACTAAGACACAGGAGCAGACGGGAGTCAAAGACAAAGACGCAGCATTCAGCGGTGGGAGATCCTGCAGGCAAGACCCTAGGGGTGTCCATGGATGGACAGAAACACCGCTGCATGCAGCGGACACGGGAGAATGAGGGACACTCACAGAAACATGCTGGGTGGCAGAACGATTCCTCACAGTTACAGATGCCACTGCAGAAGCGGGGAGGAAGGGACCATGAGGGGGGAGTGGGTGGGGGGCGTAGGCAATTCTCGACAGAAAAGGTCACTGTGTGTCGATTCAGGACCCTCCAGCAGGGCAGTCAGGATCTGACTCATGGCCACGTGGGCCCTCGCATTTCTCCACGGGCGCTTCCAGACAAAGTCCCTACGGGCTAGGCCACCCTTCCTGGGCTGGCTTGGAGAGGGGCAGTAATTCCATTTCAAAGGCACTCCACCAGTGGGGTAAAGTCATTCACACTGCTGGTTAAAGGTCAGAAGCCACCCAGGGGAGGCTGAATCTGTGCGGGGAGACTCACGAATGGATTTAGAACCCCTACGTGAGTCACCATAAAAATATTATTCTGAAAGAAAAATGCATTTGGGGCCGCCACTTACACTGTAGCCTTCAACCAACCCAGGGTTTGGCATTGAAGCTCTAGTGCACAGGATCATTTCAATGTAGCATATGTGATGCTACATCAAATGACTTATACATCAGCATCATCCCATGACGTCACGCACAGGTTTCAAATTTAACCGGTGCAACAGCCCAGCACTTCATCTCCCCTGAGTAAAGGCCGACTCCAATGGGATTTTGACAAAGGCCTTTGCTACTTCCCACAGGAGAAGAAGAAGAGAAGGCAGGGGCATTGTGGCAGAAAACCAGCGACGAGGACACCGATTTTGAAGGTTAGCCTGTTAGCTGCAAGGGGAGAGAAATCCACCTTGTCTGCAGACTTTCACAAATGTTAGCTTCACTTTCTTCATTAAAAAACAAACAGCAAACACCGGCACCACCACCAAACCCAACGGAGACACAGGGAGACCAGGGAACGGGATCTGCGCGGGGAAACGATCCGACAAGACGAGAAGGGGCGGTAAAGCTGGGTCCTGAAAGCTTGGAGGCTCTGCCGTGTAAGGCAACGTCATAAAGGAGAGGTGTTAGACAGGGTTCTCTAGAGAGACGAAACCAGATTGCTCTAATTGTATATGTATTTATACAGATGGATAAATATGTAACACAAGAAATAAACAGTTAAATTATAAAGCAGTACAAACGGCTCAGTGCAACTCACTCCCATGAGACAGCTGTGAGACACTGGCAGTCCTTCAAGTCTTGAGGGCCGCTGGGTAGTCCTCTGTAGACCAATTCAGGCTATCCGGGCACAGGCAGCAAACAGCAAGGCAGGTCACCAACAGTCAGCCAGATGATAGAGTCCCACAGTCCCCAGTTCAAGAGATGTAAATTCCAATGGTGTGGTGAAGCAGGTCTTGAAGGAACCTCAAATTACAGCGACACAGTCCATGGGTTAGGTGTCCACAGGTAGTGTCACTTGCAAATGGAGGCACAGAACAAGCAAGGCAGCCGCACACTGGTCCGATGAGCAAAGAGCAAGAGACGAGACAGGCGAGGCTCGCCAAGCCATTTATCTCTCCACCCTTCAATTAATCTCACATGTGTTTATCGGCCAGGTCGGCACAATAAACTAACTACCTCAGGAGATACTGACCATTTGAGGGCCATTGTATCCCCATGAAGAGTGAGAGAACGCCCCACCCAACCCCCACTTCTGGAGGAAGATGACCATTCAGGTCTGATAAAGGTAGGTAGCCATCAAGGGATCCTGTCTGCCTTATTGACCTCTCACGGGTGAGCTCTTGAGATGGGGGGGTGAAGCAGTCTTGAATTATTTTTCTTTCAAGGGACATTGATGACTCTCCTTTCTTAGGCCAATGGCTTTGCGTGTTTTGTTAAATGCTCCGGCGGCATTTTAGACCAATGTGTAAAGAAAAAAAGCAAGCCCGCCCTAAGTTCCCTAAAAGACAACTACATCACATTTTTACAAGCACAATGTGTGTGGGGGGCACTATACCTGTTCCTGAGAATCAGGAATTTCCTTTCCCAGGTTTTATTTATCTTCTCTGCTTCCTTCTTAATTCTGTAATAAATAAAAATAAGTGTAGGTGGTTAACTATCATATTAGCAATTAGAGAATAGCTATGGGTTCTCATTAAGTACCTTTCGGATCTACTTTTTTCTTCCTCTATGGCCTTTTTCAGTATTTCTATTTCATCCTCCAAATTCCTTCCGTCTTCCCTCTTTGAATAAAAAAGGTATCACAACATAAATGACATGGATAATTCCTGTTAATTCAAAAACATTAAAAGGCTACTTCTATGAAATAGGATGAATGTTCGAACTACTTTCAAAAATAATTTAGGGAGAAATGAATTACAGCGCCTTCTTATCACCACCAGATAGTTTAAGGTCTCATGCCAGGTTTCTGTTATGATGCTCAAATGGATTCACTCAAAGGCAGCTAGTTCCAGACACGTACACAGCAGCCGAAAGGTAACTTCATCACTGCCCCCTCCATCAGGTGTCCTTTGTCTAAATCTTATCTGTCCTCCCTAATTGTGACCTCCCACCACTTTATCATAGTGTTAGTTCCTCCTCATCTCAAAAGTGTTCTCAGAAGAAGGTCTGACACACTCAGTCACCCTGCAGCTTTGTGCCATTTCTCAGCACCATTTATATTTTACAAGGCACAAAATTTAAAAGTATTTTCCTTAGCACAAGCAATGAATCTCGAACAGTGGAATGGGAGGTATGTCATGGATAAGGAAGATCTTTGGTTGTGGCAGGGTCATCTCCCAGAATCATACTGAAGGGGCAGTCACATTTCCTTTCTGTCCATAAGGCTGACTTCCAGCATAGCTTCCAAAGTCATTGCTCTGTCCAGGGTTAGGCAACACCAATATAAACAATACTATGGTTTATCAAGATAACCGTACTGGTCACAATACCTTATACTCTGGTATTTTCAACATCTTTTCTAGTTGTTTTGACATCTGTGGAGAACGTTTCACCTGGTAAAAAAGTAAATGAAGGTAAGTAAAACATTTCTGATCAATGCCTAAAGAACTGTCTGTAATGTAGCTTGGTTGGCAGTTCAAAGTCACCAATAGCTCCATGCGGGAGAAGACTGGGCTTTCTACTTCCATTAATCGTGGCAATCTGGGTATCCCACAGGGGTCTCTATGAGTCACCATTAACTCGATGGCAGTGAGTTTGGTTTGGAGTGTTTCTGTAGCTTAGAGAAAGTCCTGAAACTTGCTACCCTACGTCAACAGGGGTCTTCATGGTCTCATCTCACATACAAAGTTTGGTGAGTCACCTTCCCGACATGATCGCTGAAGACAAATGTGTGCATTAGCAAATGTGTTGAAGAAAGGCTGATGGTGCTCGGCTATCAAAAGATATAGCATCTGGGGTCTTAAAGGCTTGAAGATAAACAAGCGGCCATCTAGCTCAGAAGCAACAAAGCCCACATGGAAGAAGCACACCAAGTTGTGTGGCCACAAGGTGTCGAAGGGATCAGGTATCAGACATCGAAGAACAAGAAATCAAATCATTGTGAATGAGGGGGAGCGCAGAGTGGAGACCCAAAGGCTACCTGGGGGCAACTGGACATCCCCTTATGGAAGGGTCGTGGGGAGGAGACAAGCCAGTCAGGGTGCAGTGTAGCAACAATGAAACATATAACTTTCTCCTAGTTCTTAAATGTTCCCTCCCACCCTACTATCATGATCCCAATTCTACCTTACAAATCTGGCTAGACCAGAAGATGTACACTAGTACAGATAGGAACTAGAAACAGAGGGAATCCTGGACAGATGATCCCTTCAGGACCAGTGGTGAGAGTGGCGATACCGGGAGGGAAGGTGGGGAAGAAAGGGGGGGACCGATTACAAGGATCTACATAACCTCCTCCCTGGGGGATGGACAACAGAAAAGTGGGTGAAAGAAGACATCAGACAGTGTAAGATATGACAAAATAATAATAATTTATAAACTATCAAGGGTTCATGAGGGAGGGGAGAGCAGAGAGGGAGGTGGAAAAATGAGGAGCTGATATCAAGGGCTCAAGTAGAAAGCAAAAGTTTTGAGAATGATGATGGTAACAAATGTACAAATGTGCTTGACACAATGGATGGATGTGTAGATTGTGATAAGAGTTGTACGAGTCACCAATAAAATGATTTTAAAAAAAGAGTTCAGTGCTTATGCACCGGATTTGTAACCAGACCATTGTGACCCTTGCAACCGATTTTTTCTTCTCTTGTGGTTTCTAATTCCATTACTTTGTAGCAATTAGCCAAATCCCACCATTGCACATCCTCTACAACGTGGGCAGTTATCTTAGTGAGGTCCCAGGCTTTATGGAATGCTTTCAGATGACAATTACGGTAGCTTTTCACTCTGCTCTCTCTCTGGTAGCAATAAGTAGAAGAGGAAATATATACTGAACATACATTTTTGGTTGGCCATCCTTACATTCTGAGACAATGGGTAGGCGACACTGCTCCTTGTCTCCTCTGAGCTTCTCATCCTGTGCAATCTCCGCGGAGTCCCCACCTCTGCTCCTCCCTTGCTCGGTCAGTCTTTGACACGCCTAAAAAGCTGTGGTCTCCAGACACATTCTGCACTAACCCTGCCTCGAGGACCCAACAAAGACAGCCCATTCACAAGTGGGCGTATGTAACCATAGGCAGGGAGGTGAGGATTTACAACATATAATTCTGGGTGGAGGGGCACCCAATTCAGTCCATCACAAAAGCCTCAAGCACGACAATACCGACGTCACAACAGCAACACAGAAATCAGCCTTTCTAGGCTTCCGCAGAGTGAGGGTAACCAGCGTGACACCAGTCCACGCTATTTGGGATCCTTCAACCTAGTTGTCCACAAGGGGTCAGTCCTCTTGAACTGCCCAGGGGACAGAGTGAATTTATTGCTATATGGTCAACAATGGGCCAAGGAAGCCACTGTGGTAAGAGGGCATTCGCTCATCAGTGTGCCAAGGGGGCAGGGGAACCAACACACTTAAATGTCAATCTGCGGTAAGTTAGGAAAACAGATCAGTGATGCAAACTAAGTTACAATGTAGATTAATCTTCATATTTATTTTCTTACAGCCAAGATGTATTAGCTATCTAAAATTTATTGAAAAGACTCTCTGTTTGCAGGCAGGAAAAATTAATTGTGATTGCCAGGTTTCCTTTTCCTGTAATGATCAACTCTGTCATAGCAGGAGATAAGATTGTGCTAGAGTATATCTCCTGTAAAGCAAATAATTACTTAATCTCTCCTAAAGACAATATTCTTACAAATAGGAACATAGCTTCTATTTTTATTTTTAAAAAAGCAAGCCGCCCATGCAGGCTACAGTGTTTGACCTCAGCTTTGAATTGAACATTCAAGTTTGGCGCAGTCGGTAAAATTGAATCCTGTCTCTGCCCACGTTCAGCCATCTTTTTGTTTTGTCAGCTGCCGACATTCCGCTGTCTCTGGATTCTACATGCTGGTCTTTATGAGGCCAGGGCATTGGCAAGTGCAAACAGTAGACGCTAACGATAGACAGAGTTGAGAATAAATGGAAATATTCACCTAAGAGTAGTTGTCATCCTACCTGGGAACATTCAAATCACATGACAGTGAAGATAACCAGACAACGCTGATTAGAAAAATACATATACAATCTGTCACTTAAGAACACATTGATGTTTAATTATCACTAAAATTTATACCATCAAGAAATAAGACTTATTTGTAGCCCAAGCGGTAATTCTTAAGTTTGATTCCCATCTTTTAAGCACTTAAGACATGCCAAGAAAACCAACATTTAATAAATGTCGTCTTCTAAATCAGGAATCAAAAGCCAAGATTTATAGGAACAGCAGGAAGACAATTATGTTTGTTAACAGCCACAAGATTGACCATATTTCATTGATCATAGCCTCCCCTGTCCTCTCTTTTGTCTCTTGTCTATGAAAGAACTCATCATATTTCCTTTTTCTCTTAATTTGTACTGACATTCTGCTGGTTGAAACTTTGGTCATTCTTTCTGGGCTTAATACAAAGAGTGTTTGCCTTCTTACCTCTTCCGTCCCGTCCCCCCCCCACCTGTAAATATATTACCACAACCATCTTTTCAACACATTCCAAAGAATGATTATTTTCTTTCCCTCACATTTCACCAACCTCTGCTTCCATATGAGCACTTCTTTCTTTGTTACCTGCCAGGCCAACAGTGGTTGTTAAGCACCAGGCATGTCCAGGGGTTCTGATAGGTAGTAGTGATAGGCGTGATACAAGCACATGAAAAGAGGAGGGATTTCAATAGAAGAAACGTGGTAATTAGAAACATTGGAATCCAGCCTTAATCATCATGTAGGCATAAAGTCCCCCAAACCACTTATCGACATAGATTGCTAATGATGTTTTTTCCTAACAGATACAGTTAAACTATGGAAATCTTCATAAAATATAACAAGACTTTCCTCATTTGATGTATTTAGACTCTGCCTTCTAGGGACTCTGAAGGCCTGTAGACCCCAGGCTGATCCAGGCTATGTGAAGATCCCCAGCCTGTCTTCTCCAAGACCCTGAAGGCTACAACGTCTACGTGGGTTGGGCCTCTTCACTTGCCTTTAGAGCCTTTAGATCAATGTTTCCCAAAGTGATATCGCCCCCTGGGGGGGCAGCTGGAATGATCTAGGGGGGCTGCAAACGCAGATACCTACACTTTATTCTGGATTATGGGATATAGCATAAAAGCTTTTCATTGCCTGGGGAGCACTGAGTAAAAACTTCTTTGTGCTTTTCCCCTGAAACGGGGGCAGTAGGCCAAATAAGCTTGGGAAACTAAGGTCCAGATAGATCATCCTGTTCACTGCAGGAAGGTAGATGCATAGAAGGAGCATGAACCCCAAACCAAAGGTGTTGTTATCACGTGGATTCTGACTCGTGGCGACTCCCCATGGTAGGAACTAGAACTTCTCCATGGGGGTTTCTTGGCTGGGATCTTTATGGGAAAAGACCATCAGAGCTTTCTTCCTTTTTGCCACTGGGTGGGTTCAAAATGCCAACTTTTAGCTAGCACGGGATTACCAATCTTAAAACAAAAACTAATTAAGACCCTTGCATCATGAGTGTGCATCATCGTATTAATGATGATGAATTCATTATTAGTGATAACAGAAGAACAGACATGTTGCCTGGGAAGGCGCTGGTAAATTGATAAGCTGTGTGCTCAGGGAACTGTGCCCATAACTGATGATCTGTATTTAATGACATGGCATGATGTTACCCATGTCTTGCTGCGTGTGCTCATCTGAGTCAAGATTTGTCTGAAGGGGAGGGTCAGAAGAGGTTGGAAGTTGGTGTGTCTGGATTTTCTTCACCCAGCAAAGATGCAAAGGAGGCGGCTCTCGAGCTGCAATGTCCAGAGAAGGGTAAGGCAAAACGATGCCAGAGAACGGAGAACACGTCCCTCTCAGGAGAGACGGGCAGGACGACTGCCTCATCGATCACACTGCCTGGAGGGAGCACCACCATGCCAGTCACCACCTCAGCAGGTGCGAAGAATCAGCTAACAAAACAAAACAATTGCCACAGCCCAAGTATTGGCTAGCAGGGCAGCCAAAAACCAGCTAGGAGTGTGGGCTGAAAGGGAAGCTTGAATCCATTCACAAGCTCTTTCCCAGGGACCCCACCAGGTACTCAGGGGGAAACCTGAGGGCAGGGCAGGAGAATAAAGTGTGTCTTGGTTGGCGATACAGGCTTGAGTCGCTAAGGGAAAGGCACAAAACCCCACCATTTCCTGGTCTTCTGCTCTTAAGATCAGGCATTGGGCTGAGAACCCCGAGGTCTCGACCCACCGTGGAAAGATGAGGCGGTCTGCTCCCGGGAAGATTCCGTCTTTGGAATCCTCAGGGAGCATTTGGCCTCGGTGCTCTAGGGTGGCTGTGAGTCGGAATCAGCTGGGCATTTTCTCTCCCGGGAAGAAAAAGTCACCCGCTCCCGGCAGAAGGGCAGTGAATTCTCTGGCCAACAAGCTTCAAAGAAAGTGATCATCAGCCCATGCTCGGAAGAGCTGTTCACCACCAAGGCCCACCTGTTTCCCGGACATTCCCTTCCCAAGAGGGAAACACTTTCAACGCCTACGGTCTTCCACCAATCCTCTCACTCATGGACACAGATGAAGATACATTCTGACAGGGATAAAAACCAAAGGAAAACTCTCTACCATAAGGCAGGTCCAGCAATAGTCTTGGGCCTCAGATCCTCAGTCATTATTGCTGAGGGAGAGACCAGTTAAGTCCTTCCCAAGACCAAATTCAAATACAAAGCAGAGGAAGTTTGCCAAGGCAGCAAAAACAAGCATACTACAAATGTCCAAGTCCTGAGGCCCAGGTCCACAGGGCTTCCTGAAGTCTGAGCCTGGGTCAGGAAAACGGAGAAGCCTCTCTGCCTTGACTCATAGAACACCCAGTACTAGCAATCTCCTATGGCAGGTGGGGTAAAAGCTTGCAAGAGACTTATTCTATGGACAAGGTAAAACGGAGGGTGAAGCGTCAATGCTGAGAAGAGCACTCTGGTACCCAGTCTTCCCTCCAAGCACATACACAGAGCTGACTGACTAGAACGACCGGCGGTCTGCTGAAGAGAACCGTGACAGCCACCACGTTCAAGCCAATGACACGCTTGCTTATACGGACCCAAATCCTCTTGCTAACAGCCCGAGGGAACAGGTGCAAGTAGCCTACAGTCAAGTATGCCCTGTTCCCCCATGAAGTCCAACACTCATTCAAAAGCGGTGAGTCTCAAAAAAGGGCAAGAGAAACAACAACAACAACAACACATTGTCGAGTGATAAACAATCAATATAACAAGGCTCAGAGATGGCCCAGATGTTGGAACTATCATACAGAGACTTTAAAAGAAGTAGGAAATGTAAAAAATTATAAGAGGAAAGGTGAATAACAAGCACGATGACCAATAGATGGGGAATTTGAACAGGCAGATGGGAACTATAAAAAAGTGAAAATGAAATGTTAGCGCCAATAAAAGATGACATTAGAAATGAAGAACTCCTTCACTGGGCTCATTGGTAAACTCAACACAGTTGAGGAAAACAATCAGGAAGTCTGAACACGGGTCAGTAGAGATTTCCTAATTCAAACACAGAGGGAAAAAAGGTTCAAAACATAATGAGAAAGAGTTGTGGGACAATACCAAAAGGACAAGCACAGGCATAGTTTGAATAGTTTGAATCTTAGAAAAATGAAGGGGGAAAAAAGGAAGAGGGGCAAAAGAAAAATAACTGAAGGTAATAATTAAGAATTAATGAAGCACACTAAGCCACAAATTTAGGAAGCTCCGGATAACCTCAGTCAGGATACTTTTTTTTTTTCAAATACAACAAACACACCAAAAATGCATTATAATCTAATTGCTAGAGAGAAATATAAACTAGAAAGTCGACAAGTCAGTCAGAAATAAAAGATGCTTTATAAACAGCAAAACAAAGATGAAAATTACAATGTACTTCTTCTCAGAAAAGATAATGGAATGATATCTTCCAGCTACTAAAATAAAACTATTAACCCAGAATTCTATATCTAGGAAAAAAATGAAGGCAAAGTAAACAATTTTTGCAGACAAAATAAAACTGGGAAATCCATTGCTAAAGGAGGTTCTCTAAGCAAAGGGAATATAAAACTTAAAAGTACACAAAGCATGTCTATTCCAGAAATTATATAAGAAAAAGTCTGCCAGTTAGCAAATCATATTTTTTGTAATATGAAGATATCTATAGTGGACCTTGAATTTTAGATATAGATTATCAGGAATTCCAAAGAACAGCACCTTTGATGAAAATATTGGAAATGAGTTTTGAGATGCATTTGTAACCAGATGCATGGATGGTCAGATGTGAATTTCACAATGGCTAACTGGAAAGCTCTTAAGAAATACTGCCATTACTGCTGAAGGCTAAGCTATTGGTGGGAGATTTTTCCAACGTTCTTAGAACTTGCAATGGTTTCTTAGTCATCTCTGAATAACCAGCTGCTTGGGTGCTTTAAGAGGAGCCCTGGTAGCACAGTGGGTTGTGTGCTGGGCTGCTAATAGCAAGGTCAGTAGTTCACAACCACTAGGTGCTCTGTGGGAGAAAGATGAGGTTGTCAATGCCCATATAGAGTTACCCACTTGGAATACCACGAGGCAGTTCTACCCTGTCCTAGTGGGTCACTATGGGTCAGAATCGACTCGATGGCAGCGCGTTTGGTTTTTGAGTCTTTGGAAACTAGATTGAAACATTTATTAGTTGCTTTCCTAGCTTTTGATCCCTGAGCTCTTCCAATGGCTTTAAAGATCCTGTCTCTGGATCCACACGGTCTATCGTGTGGATCCTAACAAACTATGGATAGCCTTGAGGAGAACGGAATTTCAGAACACTCCATTGTGTCCATGAGGAGCTTGAACATGGATTGAGAGGCAGTTTTTCAAAAAGAACAAGGGAATAGTGCAAGGTTCACAATCAGGTGTGCTTTAGGGTTGTATCCTCTCACTACACTGTTTCAATCATAATCAAAGAACGCGGCATGAGAACTGGAAGGTTTTTACCCTATGATATGTTTGCTGGAAGTGAGGAGGACTTCAAGCACTTGCTGATGAAGGTCAAGGATTGCAATCTTCACTATGAATTATGACTCGGTGTAAAGGAGACCGAAATCCTCACAGCTGAAATATAAATAGCATCGTGATAAATGGAGAAAAGATTGACGTTGTCAAGGACTTCTTGGTCTTGCTTGGATCCACAATCAGTGATCATGGAAGAAGCAGTCAAGAGCTCAAACAAATAGTTGCATTAGATAAATGTGCTGCACAAGACTTCTTGAAAAACGTGTTGAAAAGCAAGGATGTTCCTTTGAAGGCTAAAGTGAGCCTGACCCAAGCCATGGTATTTTTAATCGCCTCATATGCATGTGAAAGTTGCACATTGAATAAGGAAGACAAGAAGAATTGATCCATTTGGATTATGGTGCTGGTGAAGAATATTGAAAGTAGCAAGGATTGCCAAAGAGCAAACAAATCTGTTTTGGAAGAAGTACGGCCAGACTGCTTCTTAGAGGCAAGGATAGTGAGACTTTGTCTCACATATTTTGGACACGTTGTCAGGAGAGACCAGTCCCTGGAGAAGGACATCATGCTTGGTAAAATAGAGGGACAGTGAAAATGAGGAAGGCCCTGAACAAGGTAGATTGACACAGTGGCTGCAACAATGGGCTCAAACATAAGAACAATTGTGAGGATGTTGCAAGACGGGACAATGTTTGGTGCTGCTATATACAAGATGGCTATGAGTCAGAACTGACCCAATGGCACCCAACAACAACAACATATCTCTGCATGAATTTTTTTTTGTATTTAATGTAGTTATTTTTAAAAGGCACCTTTATGCTTCATTTGATGTAAATTGAGATGTTACGTATCTTAACCAAAATCCATTTGAATAGTATCAACTCAAGAGACCAACCATGAGAATTAGACTCGAAGCCTTGTCTAGACTCATGGACACTCATTCACGTGGCATGGCACTCGCCAAATATGGGCTCACAATAAGTTCACAGCCATTGGGTTACTGAACTACTAAACTCTATAACACTTAAGGGCAGTAGACACAAGTAACTCTTTTTTCTACTGCACAACAATTTAAAACAAATCATTTTATCAGGAGCTGTTACAGATAACAATCCATAATTCAGTTAGATCAAGCATAATTGTACAATTGCTGCTACCATCATTTTCAAAACACTTTCTTTTTTCTTGAAGTCTTTGATATCAGTTCCCTTTTATCCCCTCCTTCCTCCACCCTATCCCCCAGGAACCCTCATTATAATATTATATATTATTATTTGCCGTATCTTATACTATGCAATGTATCTGTTCACCTACATTTCTGTTATTCATTCCCTCAGGTGGGGTTATACAGTCATTATTGCTATCGGTTCTCCCCTCTTCCTGTAACCTCAGGGAATCATTATTCCCACAACTATTTCTGAAGGGCTTATCTATCTTGGATGCATGCATCAAACGACCTTAATCATTAAATGAACATACACAGGCCTCACAAGATTAGTGAGGTGAAACCAAGCCCATAATTGTAAGAGGAGGAAATGTTAAAGAACTAGAAGTTATTAATGTGTTTCATCAGTGCTATACTCTTGCACGATAAGTTATATGGACTAACGCTTATGGAGAAATTAATCCACAGTTGGATTGGTGAAGGAAGTCCTCAGGTTTTCTAAAAACCTATATAAAAATGTACATTTACCCCTCATTAAAGATGAATTGGCTAATAATCAAGAACTTTTTTTTAACTTGTCTGACATTGAATCAATTCAATGAGACAACCCTAAGCTATATAAGGCTGATTGTATATTCAAGTTTGATATATACTACAGATTAAAAAATAGAAAACAAGTATTTAATAAGTTATTTTCTTTTTTGATGATAAGCAAAGATTTCATTGGGGGGGTGGAATTCCAAAATTAAAGAAGTATTAAATAAAAAAGAAGTTTAAGAACCAATCTCCATGGAGACACCTCCCTAGAGACAAAATATAGGCATTATAATCTTCATAGACATATCCTTAATGGTTGGGACCTGGAGAGGGTAGGACTGGGAAGAACAGATTTGGAGACGCTGCAACTTGGTCGGGCTGGACTTATAGAGGGTGGTTGGTTGTTCCCTCAAGGTCGACCTGGTGCGCACCCTCACCCAGGCAGTTCCATGAGCGTGCACAGCACCAAGTAGCAGCACATGTGCCGCAGCGGCAGGCACAGCAGCAAGTCCGATACTCGGGCTTCTGGAGGGAAGGATCCTCTTGTGGGGTTGATAGCCCTGCCTCCCCAGTCAGGACTTGGTCCAATGACCCGGTCCAGCCCAGGCCTCCACTCCCAGTGGGAACTGGAGAGAAACCCATAGCTGACGTGCAGGCAAGTGGAACTGTTGTGCCCCGCACAATGGAAATGGTATTTCACATGTTCAGTTCTGGCCTCTGGGAGAAGAACTTAAAGATGGATTCTTTTTTTTTAGGGTGAACGAAAACTTGGATTTTAAAATAAAATAAGTAATGGCACTGCATGCTTTCAACTATCTCCACCCTTCCTTCGGGGCTCTTTAGATTATGAAACAAAGATCTACTCTGATAAGGACACTTCTCTTGTGCCAACGTCAGTAACTGTGCCCCTAGGAACCTCTGCGGACCATGGCCTTGCTCAGGACTGTCCTGTCCCTGTAGTGCGACCCTACTTAGTGCTTCCAGCTGACCACGAGCAAGATGCTGCTTCCCCTAGTTCCGCAGAATGATTACCTATTGCCTGCTTTGTCCAGCCAGGCCAAGGCAAAACAAATGAAAGGATAACATCATGAATCAATTATACTGTTTTCTTGCCTGAGACCGTTTATTTTAGGTGCGATGTGTAACTGAGTGAACGGAAAGTGGCAACGTCACATGTCGAAAGCACTTTCCCTTGGTCCTAGAGTACATTTCAAAATGTTTCGCAACAAGAAAGATGATGACAAACACAGGAGCCTCATAACTCTTGAGTGTTAAGAGAACGTTCTGGATTTTAAATGGAAGTCTCTTAGGCTGTGCACCTGGCTTTGTTTTGAAAGAATTCTAGGAATGGGAACATGGCTGACTTTGTCCCTCTGTGCCACTTCCCCCACAGAAGGGCCCTAACGCTTCCTGCAGGTCTAGGCACACACCAGGTGACCCAACAGCACCGGCCAGGTGACGGCAGAAGCCCCGAAATCCTTCCAAGGCACCATTTATCTGGTACCACCTTTATGAACTAGCTACTCTGATTACCACCACCACAACACACGAGCTGGCGACCCAATTTAACCTGGCTGAGAGGGGACTCTGAGATGTTTCACAGATATCAAATAATAAACTTGACACAAAGGCACTGTGCAAACACCAATCTGATGCTGAGAAAGCTGTTGCAACCGGATACCAGACAGCCACGCTTGTATCGCCCCTTTCAGGCTGGTAAACACTCGTTTATCGCTGTGTGCAGAGCTCGGGGCGGCACATGGGCTGTTCCCACCGAGTGGCACAGATTTCAGAGAGTAAGTATGATTAATGAGATCCGCGAAATGACGGGCGCAAAACCTCCCTGCTCTGACCTGTGCCTTTGGTCCTTTCTGGGGGGGCCAATATTTATAAAGCCCCAGACAGACAATTTTTTAAGAGGCCAACCTACCTGCATAGGGACAATAATTTAAGGAGGGAAATAAGGACATATGAGCTACCAAGGGAGCTTAGCTCTGAGCTTAGTTTAGCGCTCCTCTATCGTGACGTGTCGATCACGCCGGGAAGGTGATGATGTAAGGGGCACCGAAAACAATAGGATCCTTATCAACGAGGCGAACGCATATGATTGTGACCACACTGACCTATAAAAACCGATTTCATTTTCCAAGTGAGTTGATCAATCTAAAACTGTAAATACCAACTTACTTTTATTTCATCTCCGTCCCCCCTCTGCCCACTTTTCATTAGTTACACATTAACTCCTAAGTCTCCCCGCTCACACAGTGTGCTGCTGAGCTTCGGGCGTACCGGGCTCACCATTATTACAGTCAGAAGGAAAGATCTACACACCGCAGAGCAAAGCTTGCTTAGAGGACACCCTGCAGACTTCCCGGGGCTGCCCTCTGCCCCCCTGTAGGGTGCCTGTTGTTGGGTTGGAACAGGCAGCTCAGTTTCTATCTGCAAAGTGAGGACAACTGGGTGCCTGCGCTAGGATTCTAGGACCTAGTTCTGACCTTGGGGTGGCTGCAGGGCTGGGCTCTGGCTCCTGCTCAGCTCTCCCCTGCTGCTGGGAGCTGGGGTGGGAGGCTCAGCTGGTGTGCCCCAGTTGCTGACCCCACTCAGCAGCCCTGTGGTCCACATCGCAGAGGCTCAGACCAAAGACCCCTGGCACATGACCTGATTTCTCAGGAACTGACAGCCTTCTGGAGCAGGATGCTGCCTGGGCCCCCAGACTCCCCGAGGCTCTGCCTCAGGCTGGAGGCCTGGTACACAGCACTGCTGATAGCCGCTCCCCCTCCCTCCCTTCTCCGCCCCCCCATCCCCCAGGCCAGCAGGCAGCCCTGCACACTCAGGCCAGGCTTTGGAGAGCCAGCAAAACACTCCTCAAAGATCTCCCTTCCAGAAATCTCCCTTCTGTAACTCCACCACCGGTCATTCATTTGCAGATGACACATCGCTCACTCCTCGTAGGTCATTCTTTTCCTTGAGCAATTATATCAGCTGTTAGGAGCCCTGGTGGCATGGGGGTTATGCATTGGGAGCTAACTGCCAGGTCCACAGTTCAAAACCACCAGCCACTCCTTGAGAGAAAGAGAGGCTTTCTACTCTTGACGAGCGTTACCGTCTCGGAAACCCACAGGGGCAGTTCTACCCTGTCCTGTGTGATCAGGATGAGTTGGAAACGACTTGATGGCAGTGAGTTTTTTGTTTCTAACTGTCATTAGGGACCTGGGTGGCGTAGGGGGTTGTATGTTGAGCTGCTAACCGGAAGGTCAGCAGTCAAAACCCTCCAGCTGCTCGAGAGGAGAAAGATGAGGCTTTTTACTCCCATCAAGGGTTAAGTCCCAGACGCCCCTGGGAGCAGTTCTACTCTGTCCTCTTGGGTCACTGTGGGTTGGAATGGCTCAAGGGCGCTAAGTCTGGAGAGTGTGGAGACGCCCATACAGCCAAGCCTTCTTCCCGCAGGGCAACTATGCCAGCTGTCTTTCAGGGGTGGATGTCTTCTTTGGACTGCTGGGCCCTCCTTGAAGTGGACCGGCATTTATATCTGGGACCTGGTTACGGCCCTGACCGGATGCACCCCGAGACAAGGGTCCTGCTTTGCCCCGTCACGTCCTACGTGCTAACAACACAGAGTTTGCCTCCTCTGGGAGAGGGACATGATGTGGCAGGGCACTGCACAGAAAGAAGAGAAAGAGAATCCAGTCTGGGGGTCTCCAGATATGCCAATGGGGAGGACCCCTGGCTGTGAAATGCTACATACACTGGTTTCTGAAAGTTCATGGGAAAGCGAATGAAAATTTCCCCCAGCTTTTTGGAGGCTCCACAGAGGTGTCACCCGTGGGCTCTAAACTTCGAAAAGTCCACAGGGGAAAAGCTGTGGCTAGCTCACGGTGCCCACAGGAGCGAAGAGCTGCTCGGAGGAAAGCAACCTTCCCATAGCTGAGAGCAGACGGAAGTGCTCCCGAGGGGCCTTCTGCGGGCTCGGGGTGCAGCGTAGGGAGCAGCGCACAGCGAGGGACCAGGAGGGGGCGTCAGGGCTGAGGTTGACCACCTCTCCTGGTGGAGGAGCAGCGATTCTGATCATTTGGGGCGAAGGTGGACGAGGTGCGCAATGGCACACAAGTCATACCTGCATGTGTCTGATGACCAACAAACTCACTGCCAAGGAACCCCAACCCAACTAACAGCCAAGGGGTCCATTCTGACTCTTAGTGACCCGATGGGGTAAGGCAGGACTGTCCCGGAGGGTTCCTGAGACTGTCACTCTTTAAAGGGGTAGACACCTCATCTTTCTCCTGGCGATTTCAAACCGTTAACCTCGAGAATAGCAGTCCAATGCGTAACCACTCCCCCACCAGGGCCTTGTTTTTCTCCTGCAGAGAGGCAGGTGGTTTTGAACTGCTGACCTTGAGGTTAGCAGCCCAACACGTAACCCATTACGCCACTGGAGCGCCTTTGTGCATCTGAGAAGGCAGTTTAATCGGTAGTCTGCCCAAGTCAATGGGCTGTCTATCTGCACTATCCTCTGCAGAACCTTCGGGGAGCCTTTGCGAAGACACTGTGTCGTAACTGGTTACTTCTAACATTCTAGAGTGTGCTTGGAATGGACCTTCTCTATTTTGTCAATCAGAGTTCCACAGAGGGTTAGCCTGAGTCTCTAGGTGGTGTAAAGGGTTAACGTGCCCGGTGGCAAACTGCAAGGCTGTAGGTGGTTCAAGTTCACCCCGGAAGGAAGAAAGGCCTGGTGGTCTACTTCTGAAAACTGCCATTGACAACCCGATGGGGTGCGGGCCTGCTGTGATAGCCAGTGACCAGGTGGCAACTAGATTTTTAAGGTGTCGTGACCAAGCTCAAGATATGGCCTGGAGAGAAGTTTGGTATCCTCCTTGGAAGGCAAGTGGGCCCAACACAGCAGCCAGGGGCCCTGCTTAGATCTGAGCTGGGGGAACAGGGGAGTGCGCTGGGCTGAGACGGTGGCCCTGTGGATGCCGGGGGTGCTAAAGCCCATAGGTGGAAGGGTGAACAGGACGTGATGCGTTACCCCTGCGGTGAAGAAAGAGCTTCTATCCCCAAAGTGAGTTTTCTTGATCAAAAGGCGTTCTTCCCTCGACGCAAGAGGTTCTTCCTTCGACACAAGAGGTTCTTCCCTCGACACAAGAGGTTCTTCCCTCGAAACAAGGCGCTCTTCCCTCGACACAAGGCGCTCTTCCTTCAAAAGTCCCTTTAAGCCCTTCAATCTCCTCCGTCCAATCGGTGGTACACGGATGGAGGGTGTGTACAGCCTTGCGTGCCTGCTCTTGGAGAGCACCCTTCGCTGGACGGGCCTCCTGGGCGAAGTGGCGCCTTGCCCCTTTATGACTTTCAGGACCTGGCATGCACAGAAGAATCAACAGTTACTTTGGTTTAAATGTGTTCTTAATTGGGAATTAGTATATATACCATCCCCTCGTCCCATGACATCAAGCAGCATTGTACAGTGGCTACCACAGTCAGTTTGCCAACATTCTTCTCTTCCTGGACCCCTTGACATCGTCTCCTTTGGACCCTCTACCCCCACCCCCACCCCACCACCTCTATTCCTGGCGTCCCTATCTCTGCTCGCTGTTCCTCCTCCCCTGGAGCTGTGATTCCAGAATTGAGCTTTTCCATCCCAGAGGCATGGCTCGTGCCCATCTCCCAGCCCGACTACCTCGCTGTGCCTCTGGCCCTGGCTTAATTTGCGGGCTGCACTCTGATCTCTACTCCTTCCAACGGTGGTCTCTGTGTATGAAGCAAACCCTAGCCAAAGGCCAAGCTCCTTTGAAGGCCTCAGGAAGGTGGAGTCTTTGTGGAGTGGGGTGAGGGGGGTAGCTTGAGGTTTGGATGTTACTTGATGGTAGGAAGGAAACTGATGAGGGAGGTCATGGAACCTAAGGACCCGTGCTCCCCACAGGACATCAGCTCCTTAAGCGTGCCTCGCTCTGTTTTGCTTGCACCCCCTCCGTTCCCCCTCATGACCCACAACAGTCCTCCTGAACTCCCATCCACACTTCTTGCTTCACTCTCAAGCATGCTTGTTTGGTATCAAATGTAAGTTTTGGCATGGTGGCTTCGGTGTTGGGTGGCTGCCGATAGCCAAGCCGTTTGAACCCCCATTCCACTGCAGCACTGGAGACAGGTGAGGCGTTCTGTTCCCATGACGGGTGACAGCCTCTGAAACACATCGGCCACGTGTTCTACTCTGTCTGCTCCAGCCCTGGCCCGGTGGCAATGAGGGAGACAACATGCCAAACCTTGTTGGAAAACGGAAAGCGGTGGCATGGTAGGTGGAGCCCTGATGGCATGGTGGGATAAGCGCTGGACTGCTAACCTCCAGGTGGGCAGTTCAAACCCACCAGTCTCTCCACAGGAGAAAGACGCAGCTTTCTAGTACCATAAAACCTTTCCGTCATGAAACCCCCGCGGGGCAGTTCTACCCTGTCCTAGAGGGTCACTGAGAGTCAGAATGGGCTCGAAGGCAGGGAGATGGGTTCTTCAACCGAGATGCCCAAAGGAGAGAAGCCGAGACAAGGCAAAGGGAAAAGAAAGGGAAAGGAAAAAAGAACTTAAATGCAGACCTTAAAGCCCATGGTTTCACTTATTTTCCTTGTTTCTGCATTTTCTTTCTGTTTATTAACCTGTAAAAACGAAGGTTCAGATTATTATTACCTGCAAAGATTAAGAGAAGGGTTTCCTAGAAAACTCATTTACAAAGAGTGTCTTAGTCCGGATAGACTAGAGAAACAAATCCAGAGACACTCACATGCATATAAGAAAGAGCTTTATATCCAAGAGCAGTTGAATATTGAGAAAACATCCCAGTCCAGTCCAGATCAAGTCCATAAGTCCGATATTAACCCATATATCTGATATCAGTCTATAAAGTTTCAGACTCACAAAACACATGCAATGACGCCAACTGCAGGAAGATCATAGGCCAGTGGGTGGGAAGTCTTGTGGATCCAGTGACATTGTGAACATCTCAGCACTGGCAGGGGTTCTCCACATGGCTCCTCCAGCTCTAGGGCACTAGCTATGTCCATGTGTCTTATCAACTGCAATGTCTCCCAGGGAGTGAGCATGTGTCCTGCCTCCAGCAAGCTATTTATCTCTTTAGCGCCTCCAAATGAGGTCATCAAGCCATGACCTGATTGACAGGCTAAACTCCACCCCTTCTCTTAAGTTTCAAATTGGCAACAGATTATGTAACTACCTCAAAGAATAATGTTTTGAATCACTGGACTGCCAATCCTATGATGGGATTTGAGTTATAATATGAATTTTAAAAGAAAATGTATTTGCAACCAGAAGAACACAGTTATTCACTTAATACGAAGTGGTGTTCCGTCCCAGGCCTGAAGGGTGACTAAGGTACCGGGTCTTTTTTTTAAAAGAAATGTTAGAAAGTTTCATAGTCAAAACTTAATGATGCGATGAAGGAAATTTTAGTTTAAAATGTCAATTCTAATTTCTAGACATAAAGTGAAGTCTATCAACCCTGTTATGCACTGTGAGCAAGGCCAGTGGCTTTCAGTCTGACTCGTCTGAGTGTTCAATTAAAGAAGGATGAGAAGTGAATGGTTAATCTCACTGATGTCTGCACAGCGACGGAGCTTTCAAAAATATCTTTTACCTATGTAAAACAGGCCTACTGCACGACTTTCTGTAGTCCAGGAGGCCAGTCACTCATGCACATGAAAGACTGGCGCATAGACAGTCTCAGTACACATGGACACAAAGGTACTATTATAGTTCTGCTTCATTACAGTAGTTTGAGCGTGATTTCCTCCACAATGTTATAAGAAATTGCTAACAAATTTAACAAAACACCCCTCATTCACTTAAAAAGCATACCCTAAGTAAACACTAGGTGCCAGGCATTATACCAGAAGTGAAATCCCCGGGGGGTGAGAAGCAGCTGACAGCCAGCAGGTTGGAAGTTCACGTGCATCCAGATGCACCTCAGAAGAAAGGCCTGGCAAACTATTCCTGAAAACTTAGCCACTGGCAATTCCACGGAGCACAATTGTACTCTGACACATGTGGAGTTGCCAGGAGTCAGGGTTGGCTTGGCAGGAACTTTAAAATATGTATGCATGTATGCAACAAGCAACTTCTCATAACCTCTTTACAGAAGATGCTGCGTATGCAGTGATAAGCAGGGTAGATAGCAAAGGAAGCTCTCCACAGGTAGGACTGGCTTAGATGGATGGAGTGGTCAGGAAAGGCCTCTCTTGAGGAAAGGACAAAACCAGGTGTGATGGTTGCTAGGTGCTGTTTAGACTGCTCCAGCTCATCGATAGCAACACTCTCTCGAAAACATCGCCTGCTCCTGCGCCAGCCTCGCAATTGCCCTGATGTTTGGCCCCACTGTTGGAGCCACGGTGTCAGTCCATCTTGTCCAAAGATGTCTTTGTCGATGGCCCTCTGCTTTACCAAGCATGATGTCCCTTTCCAGGGGACTGGTCTCTCCTGATAAGGCTCAAAGGACATGAGATGAAGTCCCACCGTCCTTGCCTCTCAGGAGCATTCTGGCCGTACTTCTGAAACAGATTTGTTTGTTCTTCTGTCAGTCTGGTCAATATGTTTGGCCAGCACCATACTTCAAATACAAGAAATGTTTCTCTGTCTTCCTTATTCAACGGTCAACTTTCACATGCCTATCAGGCAGTTGAAAATACCCTGACATGGGTCAGGCCCACCAGAGTCCTCCAAGTGACAGCTCTTTAAAGAAGTCTTGTGCAGCAGACCATGGGTAGCATTTCATATCTTGACTTCCGCATTTATGACAATTGATTGTGGATCCCAGCAACGTGAAATCCTGAACAACTTCACTCTTTTTGCTACTTCTCACAGTGCAGTGATTCTCAACCTTCCTAATGCCGTGACCCTTTAATACCATTCCTCATGTTGTGGTGACCCCCCCCCCCACCACACAACCATAACATTATTTTCGTTGCTACTTCATCACTGTAATTTTGCTACTGTTATGAATTGTCATGTAAATATCTGACACGCTGGATGTATTTTCATTGTTACAAACGGAACATCATTAAAGCATAGTGATTCATCACAAAAACAATATTTGTAATGACAAATAAATGAAATTTTGTCTTGGAGCACAGTGTGGCATGGGTAACAGTCTTAATATAACAACAATAAACTGCATAGCTACATTTTGCAACAGTATGCGTTAAAGCCAACGTCAGTGCCAACGTTGAGATAGCTTCTTTCTCACCGGATCAGCATATCTGCATGTGGGTGGACCCTCCTGGAGACAGATAGAGTTGTGGTGTCTCCTTCTTAAGACCATTGGAAATATGTTTCCCGATGGTCTTAGGCGACCCCTGTGAAAGGGTCATTTGACACATACCCACCCACCCAAAGAGGCCGCGACCCACAGGTTACTAATCGAACCATTGGTGAGGATTTTAATTGTCTTAGTATTGAGTTGTAATCCACACTGAAGGTTGCAATCCTTGATCTTTGTCAGCAAGTGCTTCAAGTCCTCCTCGTTTTCAACAAGCAAAATCACGTCATCCGCATCCAAAAGGCTTCTCCCAATCTGATGCCACACCCTCCTTCATACAGTCCAGCTTCTCTGATTATTTGCTGGCATACAGATGGAGCAAGCAGAATGCAACCGGATGAGAACCTTCCTTAATGTTAAATAATGCACTATTCCTGTGTTCTGTTCTGCCTCTTGATCCACGTACAGGTTCTGCACGAGCACAATGAAGTGTTCTGGAATTCCATTTCTTCTCAAGGCTAGCCATCACTTGTTATGGTCCACACAGTTGAATGACTTTGCAGAGCCAAAAAAATAAAACACAAATAAACATCTTTCTGGTATTCTCTGCACTCAGCCAAGATTCATCTGATGTAAGCAATGATATCCCTTTAGTCCATGTCCTTTTCAGAAATGCACTTGAATTTCTGTCTGACAGCTCCCTGTTAATGGACTGCTGCAACCATTGTTGGATGATCTTCATTAACATTTTACTTGCATGCGATATTAATGTCGCTGTTCCATCATTCTGTTGGGTCACCTTTCTTTGAAATGGGTATAATTGTGGATCTCTGCCAGTCAGTTAGCCAAGAAGCTGCCTTCCAAACTTCTTTGTCTCGATGGCTGAGCGCTTCATCAGCTTGTTGAAACATTTCAATTGGTATCCCATCAATCCCTAAAGCCTCGTTTTGGGCTAGGGCCCTCCATGAAGCTTGAGCTTCTCTGCTAAGTACCACTGGTTCTTGCTCTTATGTCTACTTCTTGAAACGGTTGAAGGTCTACTAGTTCTTTTTTTGGTGCACTGACTTTTGGGGTTCTTTGCATCTTTGTTGGACGCTTCTGGTATTGTTCCATATTTTGCTCATAGACTCTTTCAATGTTGCAACTCAAGGAGTGGCTATTTTCTTCAACGCTTTCCATCTACATTATGCTGAGCGCGTTCCTCCTGCTTGATTCTCTACCTCCAGGGCTGTGTACATTTCATTATCATAGTCGGCTTCGTCTTCTCAAGTCACCCTTTGAAATGTTCTGTTCAGTGCTTGGACTTTATCGTTTCTTCCATGTGCTTTAGCTACTCTGGGATGGAGAGCTAGTTTCCGAGTCTCTTCTGACATCCACGTTCATCTTGTCTTTCTTTCCTGTCTTTGTAGCGCACCTGTGCTTTCTTCCTGTCTGGTGTTCTGGATGCCAGCCCCACTGCCCATCAGGTCTCTGTCATTAGGGCTCCATGCATCCTCGCTGCTCTTGAGACAGTCTCAAAATGCAGGTGGCATAGACTCCAGGTTGTATTTCGGCTCTCCTGGACTTGTTTTCATGTTCTTCAGCTTGAACTTGAACTTACCTATGAACAATTGATGGTCTGTTCCACAATCTGTCCCTGGCCCCCTTTTAGCAACGTTTTATTATGGAGCTGCTCCATCATGTCTTCCCACACGCGTAGTCCGTTTGATTTCCATGTCTTCTTCTGAAGAAGTCCATGTGGACGGCTGCTTTCTGTGTGGTTGAAAAGAGGACCTGGCAACGAGGAGGTCACTGTCCTTGCAGAAGTCTATCACGGGAGCTCCAGCTCATTTCTATCGCCAAGGCCATATTTCCCAACTACTGTTCCTTCCTCTTTGTTTCCAACTTTGCCTTCCAATCACCAATAATTATTAATGCATGTTCATTGTGTGTTTGATCAATTTCAGAGGGAAAACAGTGTTAAACCCAAACTAAACTCTCAGCCATGGAGTTGATGTCAACACATACTGACCCCACAGAACAGGTGGAACTGTCCCTGCACGACTGTACCTCTTTAGAGAAGTAAGAAGGCCCGTCTTTCTCTCCCAGTGTGGCTGGTGGTTTTGAACTGCTGACCTTGCGGTCAGCAGCCCAACACCTACCTACTGTGTCACCAGGGGTCCTGAAGACCTCAATAGAATACGTTAATGTCTTCATCACTAGCTTTAATGGTTGTATAAATTTGAATAATAGCTACATTACCTGGATTTCCCTGTTTGGGAATAGCTATTCTCCCATCACAGACAGCATCACACTTCAAGAGGAGCTTGAAAAAGTACAACCAGAAGGCTGCTTAGGAGCGAGGATGGTGAGACTGTCTCTCATACTTTGGACATGTTATCACTAGGAGAAGACCGGTCCCTGGAAAGGACATCACACTTGGTGAAGCAGAGGTTCAGGCGAAGCGAGGAGACGGATGGATGGACACAGTGGCTGCATCAAGGTGCTCAAACATCAGGACAGTGTGAGGATGTCGCAGGGGAGGGCAGGGTCTCATTCTGTTGTGAATAGGGTCGCTATGAGTTGGAACTGACTGATGACGAGAAATTTTCCCCTAGTAATCAGCATCTGTATGATTAGTAGTAAATGTTGGGACCCTCACTCTCACAGACCTTGAATGCTACCTCCGGATCAGTTTAATACATTGGGATGGATGCATCAGTGATCAATTATTGGTTTTTTAAAAATTCATTAAATGTGCCTGGTATCCCTGCACTAACTAATAGGAATTCCTGGTCTCCAGGCACCAGGGTGGCCAACTGCCTTCATTTGTCCGGGACTGAAGAGTTTCCATGGTCCCAGATTGAGTACTAAAACTGGGGACGTCCTTGGGAAAACCAGCATGAGTTGACCCTGTCATCAGCTGTGGTCACTGCTTTCCCCAACAATGGGAGACGAGACTAACAAGTGGCCCTCTTATCTCCGAGGAGGAAAGGAGAACCTTTGCACTTTCCATACCTAAACCCAAGGCCCTCGTAGTTCCGTACCCTCCATCAGTCTGAGAGCTGGGCAGCGCTTTGGCGTGGCAGGGGGGAAGTTAGTCTCTGGAAGGCCTGCAGGACTCCTATGGTTACTGGTGGCATGGTGTGCCACCCCTTCAGCTGAACTCTGGGTGTTCCTTGTTTGAGAAGGACATTCCCCTGGCTAGAAAGCTCCCATTATCACCGAACGCACTAGCGTCTCATTAATGTATAAACTGGCATGGAAGTGGGGTCTTTCTCCTACAGTGTTCTGCATGGTAACGCCTTGCTTCTTGGTGGGAGAATAAAGGAGCAAGAGATTGTGTTCTCGCCGCTGCTTCTCCAATAGTTCATTGGAAGCCAGTAAACTTTATACTCATCTTACATGCTCTAGTAATATGGGCCCCTTTCATTGCCTCTCAAAACCAAGGCCAAACTCATGGCCGCTGAGTCAATGCTGACTCATAGCAGCCCTGTAGGACAGGGGAGAATGGCCTCTGTGAGTATCTGAGACTGTAACGGTTTACAGAGGTAGAAATAACTTTCTCCCATGGAGCAGCTGCTGGTTTCAAACTTCTGACCTTGTGGATCACAGCCCAAGATGTAACCACTATGCCACCAGGGTGCCTCTAAGAATACAACAATACTGTCTATAGTAAGCATTTATCTTAGCCACCACTTTGTGAGATAAATGATAATTCTCTCCAGTAAAAACTCGAGGATGGAATGTTCCTGCCCAAGCTGGCATTCACGGTGATCAACGATGTCTTATTGGCACAGCGGGCTGAGTGTTGGGCTGCTAACCAAAAGGTGAGAGGCTGAAACCACGGAGGTTACGCCATAGGGGGAATTCTAGATGTCCACCCTCACAACCCCTGGAAACAGTTCTGTTTTGTCCTGGAGAGGAGCCACAAGGTAGGATCTCCTGGACACCAGGGGGTTTCTGTTCGCTGGAACCTATTAGTGGAACCTTCTGTCTGAGTGGTGTGTCCGAGAGACAGAACCAGGGAATAGAGCAGTCACAGGATGATGATCGGGACATAAAAGATTAGGAACATCGCTGTCTCAGTCTGGACCCTCTGCTGAACCCGGTCAGCATCAGGGCAACACACAGGGGGTTGTGCACGAGGGACCTTGACTGGCAGTGTTTCCCACACAGAAAGTGACAATTCTACCACCGAGCCATTATTGCCCCACTATTAAGAGGTCTTATTCCCAGATCATCAAAGATCACCTCTGAACACCTCCTTGGTTTAAGAGTTGTTCTCAGCCATATGGCGTAAGCCATTGGTAAAGCAGTCAAACTCCACCCGTGGAACGGCAATTTCAGAACAGTGGCGACAGTAGGATGAAAGGGCTATAACAATAATCTTCATTTCATCAACTAGCAAGTCCTGGGCAAAGCAGTTCATCGATGTATCTGATTACATTAAATGTCTGCTGGACCGCCCAAATCATCAATTCCCCAGCTAGAGGCCCAAACAGCCCCAAGTTATATGTAGCATTATCAGGCAGACTTGAAGTGGGACTCAGAAAGACCTCAGCTCACAGGGAGCCCCATGAGAGGACCAAGTCACACCACAATGATTGTGGCAGTTACATAATCTACTGTCAACTTGTGACAGTGGTAGAGTCTAGCTTGTCAATCAGGTCACAGCCAAGAAGGTCTCTTTGTGGACATGGCCTTCTGAGGATTCTGGGAACTCCTATCTTCCTACCAGGACACGACACACAGACTCTCTGCTTCGCATTCCTGATGACAAGACACGTGGAGCTATGCTATAGCCCTGGAGCTGAAGGAGCCACATGGAGACCCCTGCCAGCGCTGAGATGCTTCCATCACCACTGGATCCACAAGACTTTCCACCCACTGGCCTGCGATCCTCCTGCATTTGGCGTCATTGCATGTGTTGTGTGAGTCTGAAGAGGAATTTACAGATTGGTATCAGACATCTGGGCTCATCTCAGACTTATGGACTGGATCTGGACTGGGCTGGAATGTTTTCTCAATATTGCATTGCTCTTGTCTATAAAGCTCTTTCTCATACACACGAGTGTCTATGAATTTGTTTCTCTGGTCTACCCCGACTAACACAGCAATAATTTGGTGCTGTGCTCCCAGACCAAGGAGCTGGAGCAACATGTGTTCCCCCTCCCTATCTTGAGCCTAGGTTGTCCCTGAAATGGAGACACTGAGACCAACCCGATGGAAACTCATTTCAAGCCAAGAGTTGAATCCTGGCACATTTCTTATGAGGCCCGTGGCAGTTAGATAATCCGCCAACTTATGAAGGGGTAGAGTCTAGCCTGTCAATCAGGTCGCAGCTTGATGACCTCATTTAGAGGTGCCATGGAGATAAATAGCTCGCTGGAGGCTAGACGCACCCTTTTCCTCTGAGACATTCCTGATGACAAGCCACATGAAGCTATTCTGATGGAGCCAGAACCTTAGAGTTGGAGGAGCCACGGGGAGACCCACGCCAGCACTGAGATGCTTCCACCACCACTGGATCCGCAAGACTTTCTACCCACTGGCCTGTGGTCTTCCTGCATTCAGCATCATTGTGTGAGTCTAAAGAGGAATGTGTGGACCAATATTGACATATGGGGTAATATCAGACTTATGATGTGGCTCTGGACTGGGTTGGAATGTTTTCTTAATGGGCAATTGCTCTTTAACATAAACTTCTCTCCTACGCATACGAGTATCTCTCTGGATCAGTTTCCCTAGTCTATCTGGACTAACACAAGGCCCCTCCGTTGGGTTAGCTTCAGATAAACGAAAGCTTCTCTGTTCAACAGGGAGCTAATAGGAAGATCTAGCCCTAGTTAATAGGGTTCCCCCAAATCCAGTCAAAGAATAGGGTCTCTCTACAGTTCATTGCTTACCTGGATGCACCGATGGTGGCTTTTCACCACCAGGTCTTTGACTTTCTAAGCTCTTATCAGGTCAGAGAATAACTTGTGGTGGGAAACGGAAATAGGCAGCCATGAAACAGAAACCCTTAGGCCAGGGAGGTTTTTGTTTTTTTTTAAACTTTACAAAAGGACTCTGGGCCTTCTCCCACCTTCCACCAACTCAGAGCAATCACACCTCCTCCTGAAGAAAACACTGTGGTGAGCAAGCACCAAAGCCTGCAATCGAGTGCAGCTTGCTTCAGCAGGAAGAGCAGCAGCATGCCAGCTAGCAATGGTGGGGGTGTGTCCTGGAATAGAGACCTCTTTGGACCAAAAGAGATTGACCAAAACGTTGGTCACACGAACCTAGCCCATAAACTACAAACTGCAAACAAGAACCGCCAGAGCCATGTGAAGCCTCCTGGCAGGCGCCCGGGCTGCGATGGAGTGTGTGCTGCAGAATTTTGCTGCTGGGCAACAAGCTGGGGGCGCCTACAAACTTGAACCATAAAATAAGATGTGATTGGTCCCCCTGGTGACCATACAACAGCACCAGTTAAAATAAAGGAGCAGAAGTCATTTCAAGGGTGTGGGGTTTGCTTCTAGTGCAGGCACGAACCCACGGATCCAGTAAGTTGAACAAACTTTGCCATCACTTCGGCCAAACACACGGTTCCGTATAAAGTTTGCTCCCCACGCTCTAAAAATCACTTTCAGTTTCCAAGACCATGTGCACGTGCAGCTATATGTTTTTAGACACAAAAGCCTGGACTCTGTGTGGGTGGGGTTAGGCGTACCCACCCACATGTACCCAAATGGCGTGGGTGGGTGGATGGGGGCTATGTTTCTCTGCCAGGTAGTTTTTAAAAAGTGAAGAAGGGTTACGAATCACGCGTCTGTTCAGCACATGAGCTTTGTGCGTCGGGGGCCACCGTGGTCTTCGCTTCCTGCATTCCCAAGTTGGCTTCATAGAGCTGCATTGTGACCCCCGGGCATTGTTGTGCATTCATTGCCATGACAAGGAGCCCCCAACACATGGTGCCGAGAGTCACAAAACAGAGCGAGAGGACCAGTCATGACTTGGCACAAAGTGTGACAAGCTGTAAGGGAGTGAGCGTTTCAGTATCTGCCGTGGTGTTGATTGCCTATGACCGACCCTTTCTCTTCGAAACAGTCTCATATTCTTTGCAGGCACATTTAGGACGCAAGTCAAGCTGCGTTCTATTTTTTGTCATAATAAACACAGTCAGTTGACTGTAACAAAGGCACGCTCATGGTGATCAGTTGAAAGCCAAAGTACAGCACCATAATGGGGGGGAGGGAGCAGGGGATTGTGTGTGAGGGTGGGGTGAGGCTGGGGGTGGTGGCTGGGGGGTGGGGGGGTAGTCAACTCATAAAATAAAAGACCAGCCGCCTGGAAAGTTCTCTTCAAAGAACATAAAAAGGCAGTGTTTTCTTATGAGACCAACACAGAATGCCAAAATAACTCGCTGGGCCATTGTTTGTCTTGCCATTGACGGCAATTTGTAACTAAAAATAGCAAATCTTTCAAAATGTTGGACTTATGTTTCCTTGAGCAAACATCTTGCACATGGTTTTAAATGAGAATACTAGTTTCCAGGTGAGACTCTTCTACAAAGTAGGTATATACGTATTACAGTATGAAGCCAACGGTTTTCTTGACAGGGGTCATTTGAAAGTGCTCGTGGACACAGCCAGCCTACATCCTGCTCATTTAGAAAGGCAAAAGGAATCCTGAATGCAACATTCACAAAGAAGGTGGATAAAATGTCATGATTAAATTCCCAACTCTGGCTATTCATTAGGAAGAAAGTATAAATCGCCTTACCATTTCTTGAACAAGTGATTTTTCATTTTCCAGTTCAACTCTTATTCTCTCACGTGCCTCCATTAACTGAAACAGAGAAGAATATTACATTCTGAGGAATGTTCCAGAACACCTGGAATTCCTCCTCAATAGAACTTACTGAAACATATTTTGATCCTAAATAGTAGGGTAAGGGGGGTAGGGGGGATGAATTCGAGTATCAAAGGGAAAATTAAATGATTGTGAGATATTCTCTTAGAAATCATTTTATCAGTATGATATAAGCTAGCAAAAGATATACAAAAGCTACCTCTTGGTTGACAACTGCCTCTTCCAACCCCCCCTAAATGTGACACGGATACCTACTGAAGCAAGTGCAAATTTGGCCACAAAAGCAATTTGGTTTTAATTTTTATGTGATGTGCTTCTTACCTTTGGTTTTCTGCGACATTTTCGTGGGCATCCAGCCACGTGTTCGCACAGGCTGAAAAAGGCATCAAAGCTTTATGTCGCAGGGCCACTGTACTAATGAAATGTCGGTTATGATATGGAGTCGAGCCTTTGCTCCAGCTTCTCTATTGCAATCCCCTGTGCCACCACTTTCCCCACTCTCTCCCTGTGTTCCTGCTTCCATCCTTCCATCCCTCCAGCATTCCTAAGTCTCCATATGTTGTCGTTGGACCAGTGTTGCCCTTTGAGCTTAGATAGTCGGTTATTCTCACAACTGTAGTGAGTTCATTCCCAGAACCACAGGTGACTAAGGTCCGGGGTCATGGGAGTTCCAACTATCTCTATCCAACCGATACGCCTCATCTCCTTCAGGATCTTGTTCCACGTTGAAGGCTGGTGATTGTGTGGTCTGCTAGTCCATTGGGCTAAATGTTTCTATATGTCTTTCAATGTTCATCATTTGTCTTTCCTCCAAGCTGGGGGAGACCAGTAGTTGCCACTTAGATGGCTGTTCAGGAGCTTGTAGGACCCCAGTGGCTACTCGCCATCATCGAACCCTGTCTCTGTGACCTGAATTATGGCCAGTCAGCGTGGGTGTTCTTCACGGCTATGGTCCTGGTTTCCCAGGCCCAACGACCCATTCCTTGAGGAGTTTCTATCTAAGAACTTTCTATAACGTTGCCACCCCTTCCCACCCCCATAGGCCCCATCATCTTCATGGAGATATTCATAGCCAAGGCAAATACACATACACAAATATCAAATGTGGATGTATTCATGGCTATACTCACGCTCTTCTTCCTACCTGTTCAGCCTGTGAGGCTACCCATGCATTAACAGACTTGAAATAGTTGCTATTTACCCTGCATTGCTTGTAGAGAAGGAACCCTACTGGTGCAGTGGGTGAGCAATGGGCTGCTAACCACAGGTTTGACAGTTCAAGCCCTCCAGTTGTTCCTCTGCACACAGAGGAGGCTGCCTGCTCCTATGAAGATTTACAGTCTGGGGAACTCTCAAAAGCACTTTTGCCCTGTCCTACAGGGTCTCCACGAGCCCAAACCTACTAGATGGCAGTGGATGGCGGTGGTCTGTGTTGTAGCCGCAGATGACATGCAAACGTTGGTTTTGATCTGTTATCACGTATTTATAAACTTAAAACCATGAATTGCTGTTGTTGATAGGTGACAAGTGTTGGCTCTACGCCATGAGGACCCAACGCCCAACAGAACAAACCCCTGCCTGTGTCATCCTCACCACTGTTCAGTGTGGCGCAGCCGAAGACCTGGGAAGTTCAAGGTCAGGGTGAGAGAAAGGAATAAGGGAAGGGGACCAAAAAAGTCTGTATACCTTGGCAGTCATCAGACCGTGGTCAGCAAAGAACGGCCACCTAGTTTCCAGTGGGTGCCGCTCCTTACCCACACCCTTCCTGTCTCAGGTGTCTCAGCAGTTAACTCTGCCCCTCTGCTTTCTTTTCACCTTCCCTTCACCATGACTTATAAGTGCTACAGGTTTGTCTTTAAAAAACAACCACAACAGACGACCCTCCTTCATGTGCCCTCTGCAACGACTCCCTCCCCCGTGGCACCCTAGCCGTGCACAGCCGAGTTTCCCAGAAAACTGCGCCTCCTCCGCCAGGTCCTGCTTTCAGCACCCTCACCACCCTGCTCAGCTCACCAGTCTCGGCTCTGCTTCCACGGTCCCAGGAATAGGACTTGCATCAACTGTCCCACTAGCCTGCCTGCGGCATTTGACATAGAGCAAATTGCTTCTTCCTTTTTGAGATCAGCTCTGGCCTGGACTTCCCTGAGGCCCCTCCTCCTGCTTTTCTTCCTGCTCAGCACCTAAAACATCAAACCCATTGCCACGGAGCCACGCCCAGCTCACAGCAACACCCAGAGGGTGGAGGAGAACGTTCCACAGGGCTTCCCATGTGATGCTGTGATGTGAAGGAAGCAGGCAGCCTCGTCTTTCTTCTGTGAAGCCACTGGTGGGTTTGAACCACTAACCTCCAGCTCTATAAAACCCAAAGCAAAGTCCCTGCCATCAAGTCGACGCTGGCTCATAGCAGCCCTCTAGGACAAGGTAGAACTGCTCCTGTGGGTTTCTGAGACTGACTCTTGGGGGACGTAGAAGGCCCCACCACTCTCCCAAGTGGTGGCTTTCCATTTGCAGTTAGCAGTCATGATCCTTTCAATATTCTTCACAAGTACCATGCTTCAAGTCTTCGGGCTTCCTTATTCAATGCCCAACTTTCACATGAATTTGAGGCAACTGAAAAATCCGGTGGCTTGGGTCAGGTGCATGTTTTTGGAACGGTGCTTTGACCCACGTGGATTGGTCTGCCTGTAACCATAAGCATATGCCGCTGCTCTTGTGCTGTGATGGTTGCTACGTTTGTCAAAGGTTCAGGTGTTTTAGCTACATGATTGTGTATTTGTGAATCTGTATCAATAATTTTGGGGGTGGTGGTGGTGGAGTGGGGAGAATAAAGTAGTAATTAAAGGAACAGTGGGAAGAACTTTAAAGTGTCTGCTTAGTTACTGTGGCTAATATAACGAATCATGTTCTACTTCAATGCAGAACGGTTTTACCAAAACAGTTTCATGGTTAGTGTCCACACCGTAAATTTTCTTACAAGAAATATTAGACTTCAGCAATTTGTAGTGGTGTCAGGTGTTACTGTGTGATTGAAACGGATAATAAACCACACTAAGTGTTCTTTGTGGTCTAGTATATGAAGTGGTCCACAGTAAGGGGTGGGGGCATGGCAATATGGGTTACAGAACTGGGTGACACCAACCTTGATGATGTCACCGTCCACCACAATACCCCATGGTTTTCACTTCTCACACTAGACCAGACGCCTCCACCCAAACTCTAACTCTGACGCATGGCCACCCAGGCAATTCTGAGTCATAGAAACCATATAGGATAGGGTGGACTCCCCCCACCCCATGGGTTTCTTGAGGCTGTCAATCTTTATGGGAGCAGAAAGGAGTTGCAGGTGGATTCGAACCGCCAATCTTGTAGTTACCAGGCCAATGCATCACCCAGTATATCACCAAAGCTCCTCCACAGGAGGAATCAAGGTGGATGTCACCAAAAGTAGCACAGAGCCTGAAATGAAGGGGAATTGCTGGATTGATGAGTTTAGTGAAGGGCATTGGATAAGAGCAGCTAATACCCTCTCTAAGGTGCCCAACAAAGTTTAGTACGCTTTCAAGTTTACAAAGCATTGCTACAAAATCATACACGTTTTTACTACATGAAATTACCGAAGTGTGAAGCAATTATGTCTCAATATATCCTTCCCTCTAGGGGTATGCATCTATGAAAGTAGTGTTTCCATCTCTCTAACCTCCCCCAGCTCCCCCCACCCCCCACCCCTATTGCATTCTCAGTTTCCACCACATCAAAACAGTGGTTTGGGTATCCCTGAGAAACTCAAATAGTGTTTATTTTCCATGATCTTTGTCTATTTGGGGTGGGGGGATTCTGAAGGGGGCAGATCAGAGTTGTAGGGTGAGTGGGGGCAATTTTCCCAAGATAATTCCCAGAGGACAGCCCTTGCTGCCCTCAAGGATAAGGAGGTGCAGTGTTTTGATGGGAAGAACTCCCCCAGCCCAGCTTTCCTCACCTTTCTCACCAAAGCACTCTTCAACTTCTTAACCCTTTCTCCTGGTAAGTCCTGGTGATGATCCCTCTGGGATGCTCACAACAATCATGACGTTCTGAGCTGACCTCTCTGCTTTGAATTGACCTGGCCCCACAGATCCCCTCGAAGCCACTGCTTTGATGGGATCTTTTCTTTGGAAGGCACCCTCATGAGCCTCGGGCAAGTGGATAGCTGAGAGAACAAGTCTGCAGCCATCGCTGATCAGAGACATGTTGAAAAGCATTTCATTTAGAGTTAAGACCATGCATGTCTCATCTGGGTCCCTAATAGCGATTCTTTTTAACTTACTCATACACATCTCACTATTTTCGTTGTGATAGGTAAGTTTATTGTGCCAACCTGGCCAATAAACATGTGGGATTAATAAGGGCAAAGAGATAAATGGTTCGGCAAGGCCCACTTCTTGCTCGCTGCCTCTCTGGTGATCGGACCAGTGTGCAGCTGCTTTAGCTGGTTCTCTGCCTCAACTTGTGAGCTACACTAGCTGTGGGACAGCCAACCTATGGATCCTGTTTCTAGAGCTTGAGGTTCCTTTGAGACCTGCTTTGTCACTTGAGCTTGAGGCTGGTGGATCCTGTTGTCTTGCATTGCTTGAGTGTGATATCCCATCTGGGCCTGCTTTGCTAAGCTCCGGAGCTGCTAACTGTTGGTAACCCGCCCTACTGTTTGCTGCCTGTGGGCGGACTCTGCCTGCATTGCCCCAGGGAAGACTCAGCTGTCTGCTTCCTTGACCTTGGACCCAGCAGCCCTCATGAGTTGAAGAATGTCCAGTACATTAACTGTTCCATGGAAGTGAGTTGAACTGAGCCCTCTGTACTGCTGTATGGACTAATTACCTGTTATATTCCTTTGTGCTGCATAAATCTATCTTCATATATATATATATATATATATATATAAAATCATAACTGTCCTGCTTTTGTTTCTCTAGAGAACCCTGCTTAACACACTTTACATAATAATCTAATAATCTTATGAAAAAATGGAAGGAAGATGATAAGGGACAGGAATAATTGATTGTTGTGGTAGAAACAAGGCAGGAACCCATGGTCTTTCTGCTCAGTTCCAAAATGTGAATGTATCTTTATTCAATGTCTGCATGGAATTTCAGTGTTTATATATAAGGAGAAAAAAGACAAAAGTGGGATCAGAATCTGATCATGCTGATTAGAGGTCTGTTGTACTCTGGCTTAAATGTTAGAAATATATTGTGTCATAGGTAAAATAAAAATATTTGTGTACCACATATAATGGCCAGTAGAAATATAATCGATATATGTACCCACATATATAGATTTAGCTTTTTAGGAGAAATTAATTTTAATAATACATTTTATTTACCCTGTTATATACTAAAAGTCTTACCATTTCAACATGCAATCCATATCTAAAACGATCAGGGTGGTAGTTCACATGTTTACACCATGCCCTTGAAACCCATGTGCATTTTTCACTTAAGTCTATTTAGTTTGGAACCAAAATTTTCACTGATCTGCATTTAGATTTCAAACTTTTACAGACTAAAAAGTAGATCCACATACCTAAGGTACTCAAAGCACAGAGGAGTTTTTTAATAACAAACTAATATTTGTTTTGGATTTATAACAAATTAATAATTATTTTGGATTTAAAATAAAACAATTAAAGGCAACTTAAAAAAATCAGTTCTGTGCTTGCCCTGACACATGCCAAGGCTCCGATAGCCATATGTGTGTACTTATTACCACTGGCCAGTGCAGCATTAAATTGAAATAGATGTATTTAACAATATTTGTGTTAGGCTGGATTGACTAGAGAAACAAATCCAGTGACACTCATATACATGCAAGAGAAAGCTTTATATCAAGTAGTTATATATCAAGCAAACATCACAGCTCAGTCTAGATTAAGTCCATAAATCCAATGTTAGTCCATACGTCTGATACTAGTGCATAAGTCCCTCTTCAGACTCACGCAGCCACATACATCACAGGGCTCGCAGCAGCCCGCAGCAGCCATCAGGAAGAGGAAGGCAGAGAGAAAGGGGGGAAGTTCCCAGAACTCTCCTTATGAGAAGGCCACGCCCACAAGGAGGCACCATCAGGCTGTGACCTGATTGACAGGCTAGACTCCACCCCTACACCTTTAGATATCTTGAAGTTGACATGAAATTATGTAACTACCACCATATTTTATTGCATTTTCAGTGAAGGCTTACATCACATTCTTCACCATGTGCGAACATTCCCATTTCTACTCTTGTTCCATTTCCATTATTCTCGTTTCCTGACTCCTTTACATTCTCATCTTTGTTGCTATCCTTAACTGTTTGGATATATATCACATATATCATAAGGAACCATTTGGTGATATATATTTTATATATATATAATATATATTATATATATAATAAGGAACCATTTGGTTATATATATATTTATATTTATATATAGGAGCACAGTATTTCTGTACTAAAGGTAACATGTCTTTAGTTTTTGAACCATTATGTTATTTAGCTACAAGGTGAGGTCAGGGTTAATTTTGGCTCAAGGTTTGAAGACTCTCAGGGCATTAGGCTCAGAGAGTCCTATAGGTGAATTTTTGTTTTTGTTTTGAGGAGGTGCTGTCCCACATTTTTCTTGGACTCTCTCAAAGTCCATCTATTGTGGCCCTGATTATCTTGGCCCATACTGGCAGCATGGCACCCTCCAGAGCTCCTGATAATCGGAGAGATGAGGCCGAGGTTCAGGCGGGATATTAGTCCTAGAGATCCATTTCTTCTGAGTCTCCAGTTTCTTTCTTTCTCTTTTGCTCTGAGGCAATAGTTGTATTTTAGAGGGCTGTTTGCAAGCTTTCAAGACCCCAGACAATATTCACCAAATATTGGTGAACATAATTGTAATGACATTAAACAGACAAAGAAAAAAAATCCCTACTGAATTCTGTTCCTGGAATACCTTGATGCATCAGTGAAATAACTGGGGTATGGGAACAGACGTCTTCAACGGTACCTTTTATGAAAACAAAAGTCCTTTCCATCTTACTCATTCAAGAGCAGGCCTGCATGTGCTAGGCACTGTGTTGAGCACTAGGGTTCTACCAGGCCCCGGGCTCGGCATCCTGTGTGTGCACAGGGAGCTTACGGTCAGCAGGGAAGGCTGACAGGAACAAGGTGTGTTCAGGGCTGTGAATGGGCCAGCACAAAGCAGACGCCTCCAGCTGACCTCTGTGGGGAAAGGCGGAGTTGCTTCAGCCTGTTGTGTTAGACGCACTGGGAAACGTCAAGGATCCCCTGCACTTACCGGGCAGCCAAAGGTCAGTTTGTTTGGCTCTCTGCCAGACAGGAAGAATGTGTTAATGGTACCGATTGAGGACCACGCACAAAAGCAAAGCCTTCTCATCACCTGGATAACCCCTGCGGAGGTGCTGAGCTTGTTCAAGACGCTTCAAGAAAAGGGAACAGGAACCAGGCTCCGACCTGAAACTGGGACTGCTTGTTTCCCCATCGACATCTCTCCACCACCTAAGTCCATCTTTGGATGTTCTGAGGTTCCTCATGGCCAACAAAGTAGATGCCCAATTATACCAAATGAAGGAAGCATCTAAATATTAGTTCCTTTTCAAGATGGAATCGTTACTCAACACTAGTCACTCTCCCCAAATAATGAGGAGGGAGTAAAAGTATGAATCAACTTTTCTCCACACCCCAACACAAGCCAGACAGAGTGGTATGTCACCAATTGTGCTGATATTTCAATTTAAAAGAGTCATTCATCAATGTAAACGAGATACAGTACCTTTTGAATGGTTTTCTGATCCTTTTCTACCATCTCTTTCAGACTGAAAATTTCATCTTCTGTGAACAAAGGAGAGAGAGGCCACCATGAAATGACATGCTGACGCCCCTGCATTCACACTGCGTGCTCCAGGCAGGCTGTTCGCTGCTGGCAGGCAGAGTGGACCCAAGTCCTGGCGGGACTATGACCTTCACAACTGCCCTTGACATTCCTAGCTTTCTTCCCGCTGTTCGGCCGGCTGGTCAGATAGGGATTAAGGACTAAGTTCAAGATCCAAGTGTGGCCGAGGGCCTCACACTTTTCATTCCATCCTCCCCGTGGACATCTCTGCTGTTAGTCACAGCCAATACAAAGTGCTTTAGCAGGTGGTGCTTTGTGGCCGCGTAAAACCTCCACCACCTGAGGAACCCATTGTTACCGCCCCTTGGAGAGAAGCGAGGCCATGCCAGCGGGGCGGCCTGCGGTATTGCAGGGACCTTGCCCTGTCTTTGGTTCTTCGGGATGTTTTATCGTCATTGTTTTAGATGGCGCCGCCATTGCTTTTCACACGCAAGACCAGGGCAACACGAGATAATTAACCTGAGTGTAAGGTAACAGTGTATATATCGATATATATACACACACATATATACACATATACTGTATATATAAATGTATCTGTAATGTATAAATACATATAAATGTATCTATATACACATAAATGCATATATAATGTATAAATATATTAAAATGTATTTATATGTGTGTATATATATCATGATATGGAAATCTAACGTTGATGAAGTAAAAACAAATTGTATCAAGGCTTATAGCATTCGAAGGGTCATCTAAAGCTCTACATCACACACTGAAGCTCCTTAAGGAGTGAGTAGGTGGGACCTCTCCTTGCTCAGGAGGGCTGACTGTTACTCTGTCCCTACATGTCATGCACACAGGTCAATCTACAGAGCAGAAATCGGCATGTTTCTGTTTGCCGTATTTCTAAGTGAGGGAGAGTGCCCACGAACACATTTTTTTTTTACAACAAAGATCGTCGCTGGGCTTGGGGAGCAAAGCATGGAGGGAAAGTGACCCGGTTCCACATTGAAGAGCCGAGGACGGCTCTGGGACGGCTCTTTCACAGGCACACAGGCCTGTGCATCACCAAGCAAATGAGGGGAACGAAACAAACAACAACAAAGAGCCCTAGGGATGGACGCTATGCAACCCCCCCGCCACCCCACCCCTGTCCAGATTCCTGCAGAACTGGCTCCGAATGCTACCTAGGGTGGAATTTTCCTTCAGATTGAGTTGTATTTCGTCTTCGAGCTCTGAAATGATTTGAGTCATTCTCTCACTCTCCACTCTCCACTCCAAAACGTCCCTGTCTACGAGCGTTTCCAACGGGCTGGCTGGAGAGTCCTGGAAAACAAAACCCAAGAGGAATTGCGTGCTTCCAAGCGGGGCGCCGGCGATTTGAATATGCCCCACGAGGACAATGCCGGCACAGACGCGGTCATATAATTTTCTGAATGCTAGGACACACTTCCAATCTGAATAGTTCCAGGGGAAGGAGAGCAAAACTGAGCAGCGCTGGAAGAAAGCCCGCAGTCCCCTCTGGACAAAGCCCGCAGCCCATGGGGGCATTTTATTGACGGGAATAATGCAGATCATACTGTTTGTGTGCCCTCATCATTCGGGACAATTCATTCTGGGGGCCGGGGCCAGGGAGGCAGCTGGGCCCCTCCACCCACACGCCCCTCTGTGTGCGTCTGAAGGGCTGTCCGCAGGCCGGCAGTAACTAGGCAGGCTGGGGAGACCGGGGATGGGCAGCGCCAGGGGTGGCAACATGCATGGCTGCGGAGGGGGGCTTGTTGGCTTTGTGGCATTTCCCAGTGCCGGTGCTGCCGGTGTCAGGAGGAGCACGTCACCTGTCACCGTGGTGACGTTTCCAGTCTGGGAGCTGCATGGAACCCATCAGGCACGCGGATATGCACACAGTTGGGTGTGCTGCCCGGTGGAGGAGCCACCCAAAGGCAATTCATATTCCGCACAGGAACGTGGCTTTGCATGCCTGTCACACTCAGACCTCGCAGGCGGGCGGGGAATGCTATTGAAGACTTCGGTTTAAATCTCTGCGCAAACAGCGATTACCTTGTAAGAAGGTTTCAGGATACCGTGCCACAAAAGACTTTTAAAGTGATAGTTTTAGGAAGGCAAACTCATTTACAATCTTATTATGCGTGGCCTTTGTTGAAATCTGGCCACGTCCATTATGGGAGAGTCTGTCTGTTTCTTACGCAGTTGAAGCTCATGGGGACAGCTACTCTGAGCCCCCACCCCGCCCGCCCCTTGTCGGTTTCCAAGCTATTGAGGCTCCATTTCGCTGCCACACTTTTTCCACCCCCTCGAAAAAAAGTAAGATGTAATGGATTGTGCAAGCTGAGCTTTATACTTCAGTATGGCGAGGGATCAGACTGGTGCTGCTGTCTCCCACCAGGAGAGGCTGTGAGTAAGTCATGTTATTATGCAGGCTCTATGTTTCAAAAGTCTGACCGGACCCCAGTGATACTTTTGAGCTGTAAAGCCATCTTCAGAATGGACGCTACTCTTTTGATAGCGATTCCATGACTGCAAATAAGGCCGAATGAAATCTACCGGCACCCCGCCACCCTGGGAAAAACAAACCAACAAAGGTTTCCTATCGGAACACACTTCAGTGGATGGAGGATCTGGAAATAACCCCGAACATGTTTTCCTCTGTGGTCCTACTGCTTTGAAAGAAAACGAGATGGCTGAAATGGTTTGTCATACACTTTCATATCTTACACACCAAGGCAGTGATAGCTGATGAAGTCCGTTATCTCCGAGCAAATATTTACAATAATTTTATTCCATGTCATGCTAAGCTTGGCGCAAACCTTCGGGGTCTGGATTCCTCACTCCATTTTAAACGATGCAAACCCACATCATTCTGAACTAACCAGGGGACTCACAAGCCCAGAGAGTAACGAATAAACAAATATGCTTCTCCAGTTAAAGAAGAATCCCAGTCCTCAATTAGTTGTCTAGGTATTATTCAGTGTGAGACCACCCCAGAAAGTATTTATAGATTAACAAAACCAACAAGTGCCTTAATCAGCTTACGCGCTCATTTCCTGATAGTGGCAGAAGATGAGCGCTGATAGTGGATTGCATGCGCAGCACCATCACAAGCTACACAAGCTACCTGACTCAGCCAGGTGTTTGGTAGCTTTGCCAAACTGTAGAGCCCTTCGCATTGCTGTGAAGCTGGAGGTTAGGCGGCCGGCATTCCACACACTAACGAACCCGGTTGGTTGTCCGTATGGGGGCGCTCAGTGGGGCTTCCAGACTGAAACAGAGTAGGAAGAGAAAGGTCCAAACTGCAATGAGGGCACTGACAAGAACCGGGTCTTCAAGAGCTGGCCGAGCACCGATTGAGATGCTTCAACAAACTGATGCAACGCCCAGGCCAGCGGGAGGGATCCATATCTGTGCCCATTCCAAAGAAATCTAGTCCAAAGGAATGCAAGAATTATCCAGCAACAGTGTGAGCATCAGGTGCAGAGGAAATGTGGTGGAAGATGGCAGTGCACTGACTGCTGAAGAGGACAGGGAGCTGCCAGACATTCAAGCCGGGTTCAGAAGCGAAGGTAGGACAAGGGATATCATTGCACTCAGATGGGTCTTGGTGGAAAGCAGAGAACACCGAGAGATGCTTTACGATGTTTTATTGACTGGGCAGAGGCATTAGGCAACATTGCAAAGAATGGAAATTCCAGAACACTCAACTGTGCAGAATCTGTACATATACCCAGAGGCAGTTGTCCAAACACAACAGGGAGATATGTAGAGTTCAAGATCAGGAGAGGCCTATGTGGTAGTTACATGTGTTGTCAATTTGAGACTGAAGAGGGAAGGGGTGTAGTTTAGCCCATCCATCAGGTCGCAGCTTGATGACCTCATTTGGAGGTACTAAGGAGATGACTATTCATTTTGCAGGAGGCGGGACATACGCTCACTCCCTTGGGGGCACTCTACTGACATTACTGATGACGAGCCTGATGGAGCTATGCTGATGGCAGCATGGAGACCCCTGCCAGTGCTGAGATGCTTCCACCGCCACTGGATCCACAAGACTTTCAGCCCACTGGCCTGTGATCTTCCAGCATGCATCATCATTGCATGTGTTTCGTGAGTCTGAAGAGGAATTTATAGCTTGGTTTCAGACATATGGGCTAATAATTGGCTTTGTGGGCTTGATCTGGGATGTTTTCATATACAATTGCTCTTTGCTATAAAGCTCTTTCTTATACACACTTGAGTGTCTATGAATTTTGTTTCTCTAGTCTACCTGGACTGACATAGCATGCACCAGGGTCAGATCCTTTCATCCTAATTATTTAATCTGTATGCCGAGCAAGCAAACCATCCAACCAGCTGGACTACAGATGGAGAAAACCGGAGGATCCAGATTAGAGGAAAATTCAGAAACAGCCTGCCCTCTGCAAATGACACCACCTTGCTTTCTGAAAATAAGAGAACTTGTAGCACTGGCTGATGATGGTCAGTGAGGACAACCTCCCAGAGGGCTTACACTTCAACCTCCTGAAAGCCAACACACTCGCAAGCTGGGCCAGGCAGCACACTGAGGAAAGATCGATGTTCAATGACTTCGTTTCACTTGGACCCTCAATCAATGCCCATGGAAGCAGCAGCCAAGAAGTTGAACGATGTATAATATTGGGTGCATCTGCCTCAAAACACATCTTTCCAGCGCGAATAGGCAGAGATGACACACGTTCGTGACAAACGTGCACCTGACCCAACGGACCCATGGTCTTTTCCATCGCCTCGTACGCATGTCAAAGTTGGACAACGGATAGAGCTGGCTGAAGAAAAATGAATGGGAAGGATGGCGTTGGTAAAGAATAGCAAATGCACCGCGGACTTCCAGAGAAGCAAATGAGTCTGTCTTGGAGAAAGAATAGCGGCCTGCTCCTTAGAAGGGAGGATGGCTAGACTTCGCCTCACACATCGGGAGGGACCAGGCCCCGGAGAAGGACATCGTGCCCAGGAAAGCCGTGGGGCAGAGAAGAAGGGGTGGAAGGGCATGATGGCTGCAAACACTGGACCGATCCTCAGGATGGTGCAGGACCAGGCCATGCTTCCTCCTCCTGTCGTGCGTGGCACCGGCCCGAAGGCACCGCACCGCCACAACCAGCAAGAACGGTCCCAATGGATGGGTGAAGTGGGACATTTATAAATGACAGCAGCGCATACCTAAAGGACAGTTGTGTGAAAAACTCGCGGTAGGAAAGCAGCGAGCAAGGTCAACATAGTATTCACCTCAGGGGTGTTCTCCTAGCCTAGCCAGATCCACCTGCAGCTTTACTCTAGGAGGGTAGACTTTAGCTCTGTCCCCACCATCTGTCAGCTGCAGGAACTGCAAGTAATTAACTATTCAGCCTCCCACCGCAATGAGGACACTCATTAGCAAAATGAACAAAGGGTTCGTTCTGCGAGGCTCCCGGTCATCTGTCACACTCTGAGTGGCAGGTTTTGTGGTGGTGTTCTTCCTACCATCTGCCCACAGCACTAGGTTTGGCTTGCCTAGACCACGAGACGTCTTTAAAATAAACGGCATCAATCGAACAAGGTTAAGCTCTCTGGAACTAGTTAAGGTCACGTTATACTCTCAGCCACATTGTGTGTGATCCAGGGTCCATTCTGGAATTGTAAATGCATAAGACAGCCTACTCATTTCAAGTAAAATTGGACTTCAGGAGGCTCACTCAACATTAATCGCTTCTTGGTCCCTGAACTTCAGAACTGCTATTTGAGTCTTGAAAGAATCATTTCTGGGCAGCCAAGGTGCGAGGGGTTGGGGAAGGTGTACTTCAGAGCCTTGATACTCAGAAATGGGGGTCCACAGACCAGGAATCTCATCAAGACCTGCAAGCACGCTGGGAATGTAGAGTCTCAGGTCCCAGCCCAGATCCAACCTATCAGATCTGGATATTAGCAAGGATCTGGATGTTCGGATGCACAGTAAAGGCTGGGGAGGAGGGGGTGAGTGTTTTGCATGCTGTCTCCACCGTCCCCCGCTGCGGCTCTTGGCCTCTGGGCTCTGCAGCCTCCTTAGAGAGTCTATAGACGTCTCAGTGGGCTTCTGAGGCATGCCCATGTCTTGTGGCAGCCAGGGCAGAGCAGGTGCTCTCCCAGTGAGTGACAGCCAGGACAGTGACACACCGGGGTGGCACAGCCCCGCAGAGCCGCCACTCTGCAATGACAGCTCTGTTCGGAACTGTCAGCCACCAGCAGGCCTGCTCGCCCATGGTGGGTGCGTGGGCGATGGCGGCAAGGCTCGCCCATGGTGTGTCAGCAAGACAGCCAGAAAGATGAAAAGTCTATTCGGGATGACAACCCCATTTGAAATTAAAATGGACACGTGCACGTGCACACGGACCCAGACGCTGGCTTCCCCGTGTCCCCTCCGAGACCGCCGGGAACCTCACAACTGTGCGGTGCATCAGTTACGTGGCATCCATTTCCACAGAGCAAAAACGCTCTCCAGTTCGCATCGGGAGGTGAAGCTACTGAACCTTGAGTCTCTTTTCCTGATTTCCAATTTTATTACGAAGAGAAATGATTACATTAGCTGCTTGTGGGATGAGATTGAAATTTCCCTTTCCTATTAGAATCTCATCCCATTGCTTTCCAAAACGTTCCAGGGGAGATCGTCTACGTATTAACTCTAGAGCTATTTGAGGCGATTGGGCGACCAGAATAAACCAGAGCTTCCCTGGATTTGTTTATCTCAGGGGGTTGGTTGTTGATCCAGATGGTTTCCACGGTTCCTGTGGCATTTTCAAATGATCTCACCCAATTCAGGAGTGGGAACTGGCTCATTCTGATCGAACCTCCACAGCTGAGAAGTTGCATTTCCTCCTGGAGATGCGGAACTCCTGAACCCAAATCTGGTGCGCTGGAGATCTTGTTAAAATGTGATTTTCATTCAGTATATCTGGGATGGAGACGTAAGTTCTTAGCTGGGGCCCCAGCCAGACAAAACTGGTGGGAAGCCCTACTCCAGATACTTGGGGGGTCCCAGTGCCTTTGTACCACTAGAGGGCAGAGTTGTATAAGATGAAGTTTCAGCTCCGAAGCCCTTACATCATCTAGAATTTAAATGACTGAAAGTTTTAGGCAAATTTAGAGAATTGAGGCACATATTTTCCACAGGTTTATTTGACATAAGCCGCGGTTGGCTCCTGTGACATTCATGCCTGTGTTCTTGACATGCCCATTGCCCCCAATTAAGAGGAGTGACCATTGTGTTGGGAGAAACCGAATCAAAAGCACTTACTGGACTCAAGTCTTAGGGAGCTTAATAGACAGTCTGATGAGGTCACCTTGGAGACAAGTGATAGTGGAATTACCTGGACCTTCTAGATTGACCCTTGAACGGGACAAGGAGGAGTTTTAAAATAAAGATCCCTTTGAGAGATTCTTCTCCCCGAAACCCAACAAAGAGAACACCAGAGGTCACGCAGGAAGGCCCTGTCCTTCCCAATCCCTAAACAAAGGTATTCAAAGGCCAAGAAGGCCAAGCTGAAACACCTCTCTCTCTCTCTCTCTCTCTCTCTCTCTCACACACACACACACACACACACACACACACACACACACTAAGATGATCAGCCATCACCCGTCTTCCAGAGGCCCAAGCCACTAGATTAAGAAGGCAGCCTAAATACCTTAAAGCGCAGCCCCTGGAGAAACAAGCATGACCACTTGCCATCATCCAGCTCCCCGACCACTGCGCCGGCCACGAGGAAGGTTGGAGCTCACAACAACTGTGTTCATGGCAGCAAGCACCACATCAAACAGGCCATGAAGCAGCCCCATGACACCGACGTAGCCAAGGGCAACGCCTTGATGAGGTTAATGTTCGACTGGCTCCTGACCACCACGCTTTAGATGGTGCTGACAAAATCCGAATCACCTCAACTGAGTCCAGCTGCCTCATGCTGACTCTAAACGCGTTCAACACCAACCCACGAGTCACATCTCCTTCAGATAGCCGCTGCCATCACTTAGAGTTTACGCTTCCCCTGAGGAACTTGTTGGTTGATTGGTTGGTGTTGTTTCTCAAGGACTTGGCCAACCCCTCTTCTCCCATCGCACTCAGACAGGCCAGATTTAGGGGACCACACAGGGCCAACAGTTCAAGGAAAGCTTATGTCTTCGTGTGAAGAGTTCAGCGACCTGATGAGGGCGCTCTCACAGTCCACGGGTTCTTGTCCACCCCTGGAGGATGGGTGGGGTGCTGGCTACAGGATTCAACCATGTTGGGTGGGAAAGCAGAGTAAAAAGTCCCTTCCAAGTGACCACGCCATCCACGTGGGTCCCTGCACCCACAGGTCGCCGGGAGGACTCTTCCACAAGGGCGTTTTTCTCACAGTGATAGCTGGAGTGCCCACAAGGGTGCTCCTTTAAGGAATCCAAAGCAACTGCGATTCAGTACAGCAGGCACCCTGACCCATTCCTGTACTTCAGCAGGGTCATTTCCCAGTTTAAAGCGAACCAGATCCAAATTGCCTGCCGTATCCGTGCAGACCCCCTGGCTAAGGTAGGAGTCAAAAGCAAGGTTATTACAGCTTTTTAAAAAATTAACATTGTTTTCCTCATCCAATACGAGTGGTTGTAGATACAGGAAAAGGCTAAAGAAAAGTAAAGGCAAAAACTGGATGAGACACCTACGATAAGGCAATCAGAAAAATGAATATTCCATCTCATTAGACCTGTTTCTTGTTTTATGATACTTAGGACTGCACTGTTTAGAAAGCGCCCAGCTGGTTTTTATTGGGAATATTACAAATTTGAATAACTCCACAAAGCAAACACTACTTCACCTACTAGGAGGTAGGCCAGGGTCCTTAGCATAGTACTTCATCGATTCCTTCTCTTAGACACCTTGTTCTAAATAAGAATGTGGGCTTGGGACTGAGATGAACCACAGGCCCTAATGAGAGGGACATGCAACCCATGATGTTTTGTAAGAGGTAGACATATGTGTGTGTGCGTGTATAATCCCACACTTTTTCTGTGCACCTGGATGTGCTTGGCTGCACTTGCATGTGCACATATGCCCACGTGAATATGCACAAAAACATTATGTAATGTATTATAACCGGCACTATACCCCAAACCCCAAATCTACCACCACTACGTGGATTCTGACTCCCAGGGTTTCTAAGACTGTAACCCTTTACTGAAGCAGACAGCCTCATCTTTCTCCCGTGCAGCATCTGGTGGGTTTGAAACTCCAACCTTGAGGTTCACTGATCAACACCCAAGCCACACACATTCGTGACCTGTTTAATTTTCATGGTAGAACATACATCTCTACCACTTTATGTGGGATTGGGGAGTCGGGGGAACCTTGATTCCATCTTGCCATTTACTAGCTGCGTGCCCAGGAGAAGTGAGGGACTTCGTCCCCCGCCTCTGCTACTTCTGTCATACTGCGCTTTGAGAACAAGAGGAGGGCGGCTGATGACGCACCTGGCTTCTGCGCGTGGCTAGTCAGTAGAGGCTTAATCCTCCTGGCTCCTGGCGTTTCCACTAACCTCCCATCGGGCACTCAGCTTCTCGTTCGTAACATCTAGCAGTAAAAAGGCATCCTGGCTCTGGCTGTGGGGTGGGTGTGAGGCAGCATGGTGTCTGAGCTCACCGCTCCCTCGGAGGTAAAAATGGGTGCCCCCTTGGGACCAGCGCTTTAAGGAACCCTGGCACGCTCCTTTTCAGCGGGGGCTTAGGAGCTCCTTTCTGCTTTCTCTCCTTATTTTCGGTGATTCCCACCTCCCCTAGCAACACCCCCGCCCCCATGGGCCATTTGTCTAAGTAGTTAAGCGGCTTTACTCCCCCTGTACAGCGAGTCCTGGGGCCAAAACCCAAACCCAAAACCACCCTGGGAGCTTTCCTCCCAGGCATTTCTACTTGAAGGCCATTCTGCTCCGAGTCGGCTTCTGGGAGGCCTCTCACTTAGGGAGATTGTGTTCACTTTTTCAAACTATCTTGACGGCCAGAAAAGAAAAAAAAAGTCAGGGAGCTGACTATATGCTAAGGAGCCCAGGGGCACGAACACTCAACTGCAAACGGAAAGGTTGGTGGTTCGAAACCACCACTAAGGGAGAAGGAGGTGACAGGCTGCCGTGCAGAGATTCACCTCCGAGGATCTGCTGCGGGGCGATTCTCCTCTGTGCTATCTGGTCCCTAGGAGGCAGAATCAAAGATGACTTTTTTCCCAGGGGGTTATTTACATCTTCTTCTCCACTGGGAAAATCTTTTCTGCTGGCCATGGAAGGTCTGTTCTTTTGCTTCCATTATAAACCACACTAGGATGTTTGTGCCATTGTGAATGTGCCACCGAGCAGAAAAGCGTTGAGCCGGTTTCCCATGCACGGTGTGGAGACGGTGTCTACGTGCCCATTGAAATCATTCCCTCCCTTCTTTCCTTGAGCGCCTGGGAGTGAACGGATGCATTTCACCGCTTCACATTCTCCCCTCTTTACCTTGAACGTAGGAAGTTTGAGGAAACTCGTTGGATCATACTCTTCAAGTTCCCCCCTTAATTCCCTGATGATCCTTTCTTTCTCCTTCAGTTTCCGTAACAAGACGTTGATTTTGACAGCATTGGAGTCTTGCGTAGACGTCATCTCTTCGCTCACCTGGAAAAATTGCTGGGGAGAAAAAAGCCAAACAGCATTGAAAGTCAGAGAGGGAGCCAGCACTACTGGGAACCATTGCATGTTGTCTGAGCTGGTGTCTCCTAAAGTGGTGTCTTTGTAATTTGCGTACAGTTTGAAGTAAAGAACGAAAGATCTACTGACACACTACCCTCCTGTCATGTAGCATATCACTACATTCCACCAAGCATAGAGCATATCAGCCAGCCAAGCAATGATGGTAGGACGGTCCAATGGGAACTTCACATCATGATCCATGCATCACGAGCATGTATGAGTCACTGGTGAATGGCCCATTTCAATCTCCCTAAGAAAGGGAAGAGAGCAACATTGTGACGGAGTCACGGGGGAGGGAGAACGTGGAAGCGCAAGCCCCTCCGAGGTGTGGAGCGGAGCTGAGGGGAGAAGGAGGGGTCTGTCTGAAGCAGTGGAGCGCTTGCCCACTTGCAGTCATCCCTCGGAGGACCGGCCTCCCCAGCCACACAAGTCTGAGAGCTTTGCAGATGGATGCCGTGACTTACTGCCAGCCCATCAAACTCTCATTTTCAACATGCAGAACCGTGCTGATGCAACCTTTATTCGCATGATGTGTGCACGAGTTAGTCACATAGGTGAGGCAAACACACGGGAAACCATAGAGACAAGCCATGAAGGCTAATATACTCGGTATATCTCAAAGAGTTTGATTTACAAACTCAAATGGTTCTGAGGCTTGGTGAGGTAGTGCCATATGGGTTGAGCCACTAACAGTAAGTTCAGCAGTTTGAACCCACCAACCGCTCCATGGGAGAAAGATACGGCTTTCTGTTTTGGTTAAAAGAACCCACAGGGACAGTTCTACCCTGTCCTAGTGGGTCGCTATTAAATCAACTGGATGGATGGTAGGACATTTTTTAAAGAAGTTTTTTATGATCTCAGTGTTTTAGTACACACATGTACACACACACACAGAGTGCTGTCTGATCTGCTCCAACTTCTAGTGGCTCTACAGGACACAATAGGATTGTGCCATAGGGTTTTCTGGCCTGTAATGCGAGCAGAGAAGTAGGCCTTCCCTCCCTTGTAACTGCTGAATGGATTATCACAATCCTATCTGAGACCTTTGGTTACAGTTAAGTACTTAACCCTTGTGCCACCAAGGTTTTGCATATGTATATGAGGGGTACCCCCCCTCCCCAGCCCAAACCTGGAATTGTGCTTGGCAGAGCAGAGCTTTCATAGTATGCATTTCTCCCACTAGGTGAGCATCCGGCATGTGGCTCTGAGTTCGTGCACCCAGTAGTATCACCTGGGAAGGTTCTCTCTGGTCACTGTGAAATTTTTCGTAAATGCAGCTTCACTCAAAGCTTGTTTTTTGTTTTTTTGGAGCTGGCTGATTTAAGAGAACAGTGTGAAGTTGTAAAATTTTGTTTCCTTCTCAGGAAAAATGCTGCAGAAACTGTTGTGATGTTGAACACACCTTACAAGGACAGTACTATGGGAAAAACACAAGTGTATGAGTGGTTTTCTCATTTCAAAAAAGGTGAAATGTCGATGGACGACAAATCTTGTTCTGAATGTCTAATTTCTCAAACGGATGAAAATGTCGATACATTTGGAGTTTGTTCCACCAGGTCAGACTGTAGTCAAGCTTTCTATTTAGTGGTTCTGAAAAGATTGTGTAACAGTGTGCCACAAGAAAACACCTGATTTGTGGCAGACGGGGGACTGGTTTTGCCACCACGATGATGCATCTTCTCACGCAGCCGTCTCAGTGCGCCAGTTCTTGTCACAAAACAGCATGCCTCTCCTGCCCCACGCACCTGACCTTGCTCCTTGGACTTCTTTTTGTTTCCTCAAATGCAGAGGGACATGAAAGGACAGCAATGTGAAGACAGTGAAGAAATGAAGAAAAAAAGACAAGGGAGGAGGAGCTGTCAGCCATCCAAACAGATGAGTTTGAAAAATGTTTCCACGATTGAAATCACAGATTTGAAAAATGTATTAAGTGTAATAGAGAGTACTTTGAAGATGATTAGGTTGTTTTGTAAAAAAATTTAAATACATAGCTTTTCAAAAACTGTTTTTTTGGGGAAAACCCCTCATATGTAGGTCTATATGCATATGCAGATCATTGTCTATATATAGAGTACAGAGCCTTGTTGTTTATCAGTAAGCTGAAAAGAATAATATTATAATGAGGCAGACTAGAGTTAGGCTTCGTGACATAATACTGACATATCTACACCACACTGGGCAAAACATCACGATGTAAGCATGCAATCAAATTAGAAAGTGAAACTCTATGACAGTATCTACTTAATGGAATGATCTTGAAAAACAGCATTATGTAGAACTTAGCACATCAGTTCTTACCTATGTCTGCAGCTCACACTCTCTGCTGAACCCCAGACTCAGTTTCTCTCAGTGTCCGGATGTTACCCGGATGCTCGAACATCTCAAATTCAACCCATCCAAATAGAGCCCAGCATCTTCCCTGTGCCTCTTGATTAAAAGCAGCTGGAGCCAGGAACCCAATAGTCGTTTTAAGCTCCTGGCCCTCACTAACTCAACCATTCTGTTCAGCCCATCCCTAAATGCCCCCACACTGACCACTTCCTTTCTCTCTGTCGCCATCTCTGTCCTTCTCACGCTGGACTGCTTAAGAGGCAACCTGTGGCCTGCCTGTCTCTTGATTTGCCTGTTCTGTGCAGTTTTCACACTGTTCTCCACCTGGTCTTTCAAAGACACAACCCTACCCATTCCTGCAGCACCTAGTCCAACCTCCACAGCACGGTCCTTGGTGAGCTCGCACCAGCCTGCTGACCAGCAACCCCTGCCTGGCTTCTTTCCCTCCTCCACCAGGGCATGTGACTTCCCAGAAGCACAGGCTTTGGGCCCTGCTGTTTCCTGCTCAGGACAAGTTCCGACATGTAGACCCAGCAGCACAGCACAGCCTAGGTCTACATTGGTAGTTCAGAGTCTCGCACTCGTTTCTGAAATCCCCAGGCCTCAGTTCCATCATCTGGAAAATGGGACCGAGAAGAACAGTCTTCGGATGGTTGTGAGACTTTCATAAGACGATGCATGTACACAGCGTAGAACTGGGCTTACAGCACAGCCAGCTGGGGTCCCAATTACTGCCCCCACGTGTCACTCAAACCCAGGTGCCACCGGCTCTGGAAAGCCCCCTCACCCCCACCCCCGCCTTCCTCCTCAGTGCTTTCTCTCTGTCTTATAGACGCTCTCCTGGAGCCTCTTTGATCATCTCTTCATTTACTCATCTGCGCACCAATGCTCATGTTCTGTGTATTATGGGTTCCCTCTACTCACTACTACAAAGAGCTACCGATAGGACCCAAACCAAACCAAGCTCCCACCCAGATGCCTACTCACAGCGACCCTACGGGACAGGGTAGAACGGCCCCTGCGAGTTCTCTGAGCCTCTAACTGTGTACAGGAATAGAAAGCCCTGGTTTTCTCCCATGGAGTGGCTGCTGGTTTCAAACTGCTGACCTTGTGGATGGCAGCCCAACGTGTAACCACTACACCGCCAGGGCTCACTCCTGAGAGCACAGAGCCCTACGACGCAATGAGGTGATGGTCTTGGCTTTGAGGTGGTGATGCTTTGGGCACCAGGGAATGTCAAGCCATTCCCTTTGTAACAGGGTCTGAAAACACATCTTCAGACCTAATGGAAAGTCCCAGAAAGTCTGCGCACACAGTGCAGTGTGCAGACCAGCCTTCCTCGGCGGGGGAGGAAGAGCGGGGAGCCCAGCACCTCTGCGCATCTGTGTAAGGAGGGAGATGCTTCAGAAGAACTTAAAGTTTTGTGCTTCAAATTTCGTCATTTTAAACCCCAGAACATCACCACTCCTTCAAATTTGTCCTCTGCTCTCTGCTCCCATGTGTTTCACCGCTTAAATCTCAAGAAAGGACCACAGCCTGTCTCTTTTTTAAGAAAAAGTTTTAGATACAATGCTACCAAGAGACAAGAAAAGACAGATAGGAAGAAAGCAAACGCCCCAACCACTACCGCCACCATAAGGCTCATCGGCACCCAGTCCAGCCAACTCAGACCCATTCTTTTTTTTTTTTTAACATTTTATTAGGGGCTCATACAACTGTTATCCCAATCCATACACACATCAATTGTGCAAAGCGCATTTGTACATCGTTTCTCAAAACATTTTCTCTCCATTTAAACCCCCGACATTAGGTCATTTTTCCCCTCCCTCCCCGCTCCCCCCTCCCGCAACTCAGACCCATTCTTGCTGCTCACCAAACCCCGCCCCCAGCGCTGGCCCCCCTCGGGCTTCACTGATGACAGGGGCGGGGGTGCGGCTGGTCCCTTTTCTTTCTACCATTTGAGTTGCTCCCATGGTCAGGGGAAGGGAATGGAGAAAAATTAAGGAAGCAGAAACAAGATGCAATTGATCCAGTATGACCTCGAGCTGAATGGATGACACATGCATTCATTGCTGTAGGAAGGTCCCTGCTTCAAAACCCTGTTCCATGACAGAGCGAGGAAATCTATCACTGCATGTACACGTGCACACGTCTACATATCTATGTATCTTTACTGATACCCTTAGCTAGATAAGACCATCCAGCCACCGTGCTTACAGTGGCCTACATCCTTTCCAAATCGTACCCTTCACGCCAGCCCGCAGCAGACTTGACTGCCATTGTCCTCAATGAGTCGACTTGTTTTCTCATTTCTCCCTCAGTGTGACCAACCTCCTGCTCATTCTGCACCCCCGAGAATGTGGCGCTGACAAAGCTGAGCTGAAAGTTGGAAGAGGTCAAAGCAGGTGGCTAGCCTTTTTATTCCCAGGGCAAGAGGGTTTTGATTGGGCTTTCAATTGAAATTTTCCTTGGGAATTTGGAAGTGGGAAAGCATGTACAAATACTCAAAAGTGGAACATAACGCTTTGGGGGGTAATCGTATAAGGTCATTTGATCCCATTTGCAAAACCTCTGGCTTATGTTAGACAGCATGGCTGATCATGATTTCGGTTGAGAACTGGACTAGGGAGTAAAATATCAATATGGGATCCAAAGTGCCCTGGGGGTTAAATGCTATCCACGAGCCCAATTCAGAGTCTTCTGAAGCAAAGCCTACGCTGCCCCAGTGGCTTCAGTCCTCCTCGAGTGGTTGGCTCTGTGAGGAGCAGCGTCATGAAGGTGGAACAAACTGTCTCAGAAGGATAGTCCATCAGAGCCCATAGCCATCTCCTCTTCCCAGATCAGACGCATCCCTGTTTGATGCCAGGCTGGATGGTGAAGTTCAATGTGTAAAGAAAAGAAGACAAAAAGCAGGGGGAGATTTTCTCTCCCACGTACAGTGACAGCCAAGAGTGGGCTGTTCCCGTCTCCTCAGCTCTCAGTTACCTGATTTTTACGACTTTAGAAAGAGAAATTGGGCACCTATCGGCCGCCCTTCCTTAGGTTTTCTCTTCGGAGCAAGTACCACCGCTGGACAGGTTTGACGTAGCTGTAGCTCCATCAGGGGCTGCCTCTACCCTGGCAGGAAGGAGCCTGCCCCAGGTCACTGCTGCCTGGGCTTCAGTCATAGAACCGGCTGGCTACCTCCTACAGCTTTCTCAGTCAAACAGGTCTCTCCATCTGCTGTCTCCTTGAATTTATTGTTCAGCAGAATCCAGGGGGAGTAGGGGAGTTACTTATCAAGACGCATAACCCCAAACCAGACCGCGTGCTATGAAGTTCACTCCATCGCACGGCAACCACGTGCGGAGCTGAACGAACTGCTTGCCCGGGGCTTTCTCGGCTGCCATCCTAACGGGGCAGCGCACTCGGCCTTTCTCCCTCTGGTCTCTGCGTGGGTGGGAACCACCAGCCTTCGGTGACTGGAGCACGCATGCGATGTTCGTCACCCGGGAAAATACAAGGCTCATCAACACTGCAATAATACTGATCTCACGCTGTGAATCTACACCGTATTGGAAAACAACTTCGAATGCTCTGATGATTCTTTGATGTCTTGGTGATGATAAACTCCTTAATTTAACTTCCTGATATCATCTCTCGCCATTTTCTCCAAACCTCATGTCTTCTAGCCATGCTTCTTGTTACCCTGACTGTGTCACGCATCTTTTAAAAAACTGTGTGTGTGTGTGTGTGTGTGCGTGTGCGTGTGTGTGTGTGTGTGTGTGTGTGGTGTTTGTACTTTTGGTGAAAATGGAACACAGCAAAACAGATGTCCATTCAGAAATTCCCACACATATTGTTCGATGACCTTGGCTAACTTCTTCACACCGTGCCAATATTTTCATTACTTCCATAATAGTTGTGTTAGTCTGGGTAGACTAGAGAAACAAATTCATAGACACTCCTATGTGTATAAGAAAGTGCTTTCTATACAAGAGCAATTGAATATTGAGAAAACATCCCAGCCTAGGCCAGACCAAGTCCAATATTAGCCCATATGTCTGATAACAATCTATAAATTCCTCTTCAGAGTCATGAAACACATGCAATGTGTTCCTGAATGCAGGAGGATCACAGGCCAGTGGGTAGAAAGTCTTGTGGACACAATGGTGGTAGAAGCATTTCAGCACTGGCAAGGGTCTCCACGTGGCTCCCCCAGCTCAGGGCACTAGCCTAGCTCCATGTGTCTCGTCAGCTGCAATGTCTCCCAGGGAGTGAGCATGTGTCCCGCATCCAAGGAGCTATTTGTTTCCTGGGCACCTCCAAATGAGGTCATCAAGCTGCGTCCTGATGGACAGGTAAACCACCTATTCACTCTTCAGTCTCAAATCGACAACAGATTATGTAACTACCTCACTACTTGTTCCATTCCCATCAGTTCAACTCACTGCCCCCCAAACTTCTGATGCGTCTTTAGAGTAGCTGTTGCCTATTTGGTGCCATACAGTTCACGTAAAGGCAAGAACACACCACTCAAGGTAGACATTCTTAGTGACTGTCTTGCTCTCTAGTTAAAAGGTGACTCCAGAGCATAGTTTGCTTCAAGGTTTAAAGAGTAACGTTGGCAGTAATCTCGGGAATTTCTCTAGTCCCCTCTGAATTCCTTAGGAATGTGAAGTTCTGTTGCACATTTTTTCTCCTTTGCTATCAGGCTCCAACTGCTGGGTCCTTGGTCAGGACACTCAGAAATGGTAGGTGGCAGGGCTTCCATATTCCATGACTCTCCATGTCAATGGTACCCCAGGCTTTAAGTCTTAGCCATCACCTTCTGGAAGTCTTTCTTCACTAGTCTTCCAAATCCCCAGGAAGAGTAAGACCCCATCGGTGCAAGCCTCTTTATGGCTGTCATTGCAGGGACCTTCCCTGCCTCGAGCACTGGATAACTACCCGAGGGCAGGGGCTGCCTCGGCTTCTGCTGCAGTCATAGCGGAGGGTCGACAGATCAACACCCGAGTCAAAGAACGGTTAAAGGCCTCCACGTTACACATCGCCAGCTTTCTAGAAAGTTTCCACTAGCAACTTACAGTTCATCCCGATTCCCAGGGTGTAGGCCCAGTTCTCTGTGCCTTTCTTAGATATATTCAGCCTTTGCTCAACGTATGACCTGCTAGGCTTTCTGCTCAGAGCAAAGTACCAGTGTGACTATGGACCCAATCTCCCCCCCCCCCACCTCCGGGAACAAAAGCCCTAGTGGGAAAGAATGATACCTAAATCGATCACTGTGATACGATACAAAATAGCAAATCCTACAGTGCGTGCCAACTATCCAGGATAGCAGCTCAGGATTACTAGGGAGTAAAGTTTAGCCAAGAAGCAAGGAGGGTGGTGAGGGCCTTTTGTTCCAGGTTAAGGGGCCTCCTTGGCATCATGCAAGTGTGGGGAAGAGACTAAAGGGTTTCTAAACTGAGGCAGAATCTGATTGGCAATTTGGCAGATGATGGGCATAAAAGAACAAAGTAGGGCAAGAGGTGACGGCTGTCGGTCCCCAAGAGATGCTGATTGCCCTCCTGAACTAGTCCCAGGGCACACTGAAGAAAAGAAGCTGTAAGGAATGACTGGGAATACAATGGGGCGTGTCAGTTAACGAACGCACCATAACTGTCATCGCAAACCTGGCAGCTTAAAAAACAACATGCACTGATTAACCCCCTTTCTGTGGGATGGAGTCTGGGCACATCCTAACCGGATCTTCTGATTAGGGTCCCAAGAGGCAGCAATCAAAGTGTCAATCAGGGCTGTGGCCTCCCTTGAGGCTCCAGACTTGAATGGGCAAGGATCTTGGTCCAAGCTGACTTAGCTGTTGCAAGAATCCTATCAGCCTCAAAGCTGCAGAACTGGGGGCTTTAGTTTCTTGCTGACGGTCAACCGGGGGTTTCCTTCAGCTCTTCTTGGCCACCTGCCGTCCTTCTCCAGGCGGGGGTTCCCTAACGCAGCCACTCCCTCACGCCCTCCAAGCCAGTAAGGGCGAGAGACACTCTCGCAAGATGGGCCATTCAGTCTCACACAGTGCCCCATATAATCCCAGCATCCCATTTCATTGTCCACATTTGATTCAGTCGATTAGAAACCCGTCACAGGCCCCGCTATCTCAGGAGACAAGAGGAGGGTACCACATAAAGTGTGGACTCCAGGAAGCAGGAATCAAGGTGCCTCCTTTGTGAACCCACCTGGGGTCCCTGCCAGCTGGCTTCAGGGATAACGGGGCCACCAACTGGGGCTGGGAGAAAGGTCAACTTGAAGGAGAAGGTCAATGAGGCGACTTATTTTGAACCTGTTTTTCTCACACAGTTGGGTTTCTTGCAGTCTCCTCCAAGCGGTTTGCTTTCTTACCCTCTTTTCTGGCCCTGGTGGCCCTGTGGGGAAAGCATTGGACCGCTGGCCCAAAGGTTGGCCGTTCAAACCCATCAGCCACTTCATGAGAGAAAGGCAAGGCAGGTGCTCCTGCAAAGATGACAGTCGCCGTGAATCAGAATGGACTCATTAGCTATGGGTTTGGTTTGGTTTTTCAATCTGAAGTCCCATTCGGTGCAGGAGAATCGTCATGTGGGAGAATAGTCTTGAAAGTCCAGGGACTGCCTACGGGACAAACCAATCTGTCTTGGAAGAAGTATGACCAGAGTGCTCCTCAGGGGCAAGGATGACCAGACTTTGTCTCACTTACTTCGGACATGTCAGGAGGGACCAGTCTCTGGAGGACACCATGCTCGGTCGAGTAGAGGGACGGTGACAGAGAGGAAGGGCCTTAACAAGACGGATTGATCCAGTGGCTGTAACAAAGGGGGGCATAGGGACAATTGTGGGGGCGGTGCAGGACTGGGCAGCATTGCCTTCTGTGGTTCTAACATAGGGTCACTAAGGCATGGGATGGATTCAATGGCGCCTAACAATAGCAACAGAAGTGGAAGTGCTTTCCAACCCCAATACATGCCCCATGACACAGGTGTCCTGAGTCAGAGCACAGAAAATGAGAAATCCTGTCTCAATGCAAAAATATTTCGTTTTTAAAAATTGTCTCACACTGCTGTTTTTTAGGCTTAAAAAAAAAAAGCAATCTGAAATGCAAACCATTTCCCACCCAGGCAGTAGCTGCAGCACTGAGGTGTGGAAGGCCGTGCGGTAGCGTTTACTTCTTAAGTCCCCACGAGGAGGGGGCAAAGTGTCCACCAGCAAAGCAAGGCTTCCACGTGGAGAGAAATCATCTGCCAGGATCAGAGGCCTCTTAACACATCCATGGGGACCATGACAGCCTTGATGCCGAGCCAGGTGAACCTGCCTTCCGTCTCCCTCTGTGCTTGCAGGGAGGCATGAAGGAAGCAACCGGAAACCCTCCTCTAGAAATGATCTCCACCACCTGTCTTCAAGGTAATGGTCGCTGCTCTGCCAAGGAGTCCCCCGGGGGCACCGTTAGGCCTCAGACTGCTGGCCCCAAGGTTGGCAGTTCTCACCCCTTCAGAGGGGCTCAGGAAAGCTTCCTAAAAAGGCTGGCCTTGAAACCCCTGCAGAAGCGGTTCTCAACCTGTGGGTTGCGACTCCTTTGGGGGTTCAAATGACCCTTTCACAGGGGCCACCTAAGATCATCGGAAAACACGTATTTCCGATGGTCTTAGGAACGGAGACCCCACAGCTCTCTCTGTCTCCAGATGGGTCCGCCCACATGCAGATACGCCCACATACCAGTACCCAGCATGAAGACTGTCACCCATGCTACACCATGCTTCAAGACAACATTTCATTTCTTTGTCATTAGAAATAAATATTTCACAATATAGAATGACATATTGTTTGTATTATGCTTTAATGATGTTCAATTTGTAACAATGAAAATATATCCTGCCTATCAGATATTTACATGACGATTCATAGCCATAGCAAAATGACAGGGATGAAGTAGCAATGAAAATAATTTTATGGTTGGGGGTCACCACCACAAGAGGACCTGTATGAAAGGGTCGCGGCATGAGGAAGGTGGAGAACCACTGCCCTAGAGAGTGCAGGGGATCGTTGCCACGTGTCCAAATCTACTTCACAGGTCAAGGGCAACCATCCCAGCACACAACACCAGAATGCTCAAAAAGATAATGAATGATCCACCAAGAAATGACCTCACAGCGAACCCCCTGAGAGCAGACCCCCACGGGACCGCCTTCTTGATCTGGGGCTCACGGGTGCATTCTGGCCACTTTCCCAGCAGGAAACGGCTGTGTTCTCCTTCTCCGACGCTCGTCCGCCTTAGGTCGCTCCGTATGCAGGATTTGCTGTCTTTACTGATGATGTCATGGGGTAATAGTTGCCATTGGCTTATGAACTAGAGGAAGCGCTGGTGGCACAGTGGGTTAAGCATTGTGCTGCCCATGAGTGGTTCAAACCCACCGGGCACGGACCGAGGGAGCTGCCTGCTCACCAGTATGTAGTCAGGGAAGCCCTCAGTAGCACCTGGACGCTGTCCTGCAGGGTCGGTGTGAGTCAGAATCGACTGATGGCAGTGCGTTCTTCAGTTGACTAACCACACTGCACATCCTCCTTGAATGGGGCATCAGGAAGCATTTCCTCGGAAGGTAGCAAACTGGACAAAAATGTTCTCCGAGTCAATGATGGCGGAACTGGTATCTGTTTTTTTGATGATATTGCTTCGATTTTCTGAATGACAGCTTGCTGTTTTGCAAGCAACACGTATATACATTTTTAACTCAAGGACAAATAATTAAGATTCAGGATTCAGTCAAGTTTAAATTTCCAAATGGTTTCAGATGATCAGAAGGACCTTCCAGTTATACAGTTTTGATCATCTATTTCCCGGACAGGAACTCCCTGTGCATGCTGTGAGGTGGCAGTCATGGGCTACATGAGCAGTCACATTCAGTAAGTGCCCCCTCCTCCCACTCAGCACGTGAGTAACAACAGGGCTAGGAAAGTCATCTCTCATTGACTGTGGGCATTTTCAGAGCGTTTTATAGAGCTTGATTTGAATTTTACAAAAAGCTCCACAAAAACAAAACAAACAAATTTATTCTGCAAGTTTATTCCTTGAAGCAGCTATTAACAGCTTCGGACATGTTCGCTAAGAAGGAACTCGCAGTTCTGAGCCATGCTTTAGAAAGACGTTTCCAGCCATCGGTGTAGGGTGTATTCCTGTCCCATCATTGGTAATAACGGCACTTGTTGCTGCAGGCACTTTAAATCCTTCTGCCGCAAACGTCAAGACTGCTGTGAAAGGGTTCCTTTCAGGGACACGTGAGTCCTTTGCCAGGGCAGCCGTGGGGCTGACGTCGGCATGGTGTTAAAGGGCACCTTCGACATGGTGATTCAACCTGGAGAGAGGCCTCAGCCCACTCCCACGGGGCCCATCTTCTGCACTGGCTCTGACAGTGTGTTGGGTCTACTCCTCTCCCTAAGGCTTCCAGTGGTGAGTTCCTCCAAAGAGGACAGCCTGCTCCCTCTTCCTGGTCTGTTCTTAGTCCGGAAGCTCTGCTGGAACTTGTTCACTTTTTAAAAAATTAAATATAATCATTTTATTAGGGGCTCATACAACTCATCACAATCTGTACATACGTCATCTGTGTCCAGCACATTAGTACATATGTTGACTTCATCATTCTTATGACACCCGCTTTCCACTTGAGCCCCTGGTGTCAGCTCATTTCCCCCGCTCCCCCCTCCCCCCTGATAATTTATAATTTATTATTATTTTATCATATCTTATCCCATCCCATGTCTCCCTCACCCACTTCTCCGCTGTCCGTCCCCCAGGGAGGAGGCCACATGTAGACCTTGTCATCTGTTCCCCCTTTCTCCCTCTCCTTCCCTCTACCCTCCTGTCATCGCCACTCTCTCCACTGATCCTGGGGGGTTCATCTGTCCTGGGTTCACTGTATTTCCAGTTCCTATCTGTGCCAATGCACCTCCTCCATCTCCAGCCGGATATGTTACTACACTGCACTCTGATTTGCTCCTCACCTCCCCGAAGCCCTTATGCAAGGGGATGTCTAATTTCCACCGGAT
>NW_022111361.1:4422593-4436162 GCF_000313985.2 Echinops telfairi | reverse complement strand
CACCCATTGTCTTCAGTGACTTCAGGTGTTATATCTTTTGGTAGCCAATCATCATCTGCTTTCTTCACATTTTCTTGTGCACCCATTGTCTTCAGCGATCATGCCAGGTAGGTGAGCATCTCAGACTGCCAAATTGTTAGAACAAAGTGTTCTTGTGTTGGGGGAGTACTTGTGTAGGGGCCCACTGTCCATCTGTTTTCTTAATACTCGACCTATAAGTGACCCTGTTGGTATTTGAAATACCAGTGCTATAGCTTCCAGCATCACAGCAACACACAAACCATCACAGAACAAGCTGGCAGGCAAGTGGTAGAGACAGCAACCACCAACAACAAATCCCTCTCTTAAATCCCACCTGTTTGGTACTCCTCAAGTAATTCCTCTCTTCCAATTTGAATCCCAATGGATACACTTCCAAGTTCCCAAATAGGTAAATCAGGTGTGATGAAAAGAACTGGTTTTAGTCTGGTAAATAAGGCACTGTAATATCACACCTTAAATTGGGTGAAGTTAAATTAGGGGCGCCATAGCTGAGGGACTGGACTGTGCCTGTATCCTTCAAGGATCTCCAGGGGGCAGCAGAGAGTCATCCACTCATGCTTTTAACCCAAAGCGTATACTACTTACTGACTTCTTTTTTTCTTTTCTTTCAACACACTCTTTCTGTTCTTTCTTATGACTAAACTTTGACAAGCTGGGTGGTCAGGATTAGGAAGGCTGTGTAAAGTAATGGACCAAAGCCGTGCCAAGAAAGCCGAAATGAAGATCCAGTTACAGCTTTTGTATCTTCAGAACAACCCTTCAATCAGCTAAGGCAACTAACCACAATTCATAGTCGATATGACTGACTGGTTCAAACTGGTTCACACAAGTCCGTTTCAGCTCACTAGTGCCTAGGCTATCGATCTTGGTGCATTCCACTTTATTTCTGATGACCCATTATGTAAGAATGAACGTTAGAGGGGCTGGAATTTGCCTCTCAGCTCCACCGTTGACCAGCTCTGTGACCTTGGGCCAGTTGCTTAAGGTCTCAGGTGCCCTTATCACGCTTCCAGCCTATTGCTGAACAGAGAGGCAGTTAAACACGCAATTGAATAATTAGCTACCAACATGCTAAGTGCTATGAAGAGAAGCTAACTGCTAAGCAATCAGTGAGTAATTAGCTGTAAATATACAACATTACTTTATGGACGCATATTGACATGAAAGGCAAGATTATAGTGATAAGCAGCCAAAGAAGTGGTTAGTGTCAGACCCCCCCACCAGTTTAAGGACTGGGGAAACATCCCATTCTGTGGAAGAGGAGCGTGCTAGGGTATCCCCCTTGGGAACAGGTATGCCATTAATGTGTCAGAGGCCACGCCCTGGACTACTTTTGTTACAGCCCTGACCAAATTCTCTCTTAAATTGATCTGACTTTCTTTGATCCATCTGCATGGTTACCAAACACACTTCAGATTCCTTTTCCCCAGGTGCCTTTCACGGATAGCAGACTGGAATTTTCCAGCCTCTGGAAAACAGCATCTGTCCACAGTGTGATTCTGATCAATGTGATGTGAGTGTGAGCAGCTCTGAAGTGGCCTGAGAATGGAACAAACACTCGGAAAGCTCAGAGTACAGACCGGGAACCCGCAGTGTGTCCTCAGGAAATCCAGCCAGTCTTGCCAGCGGAGGCACTAAGAACCCACCGTGTACGTTCCTTTGACAACAGCGATGGCATCCGCTAACTGCTGATTGAAGCATTTTCTCATCTGCTCCTCATTCTGCAAACCAAAAATAAATATGATGAGTGCCACATGATGCTTCCAACTATGAATCATGCTTACGATGATGGGACTCAGCGGGCGAAACCATCATCGAAATCATCACAGTCTCTTGAAAGTGTCTATTTGTAATCATTTCTCCGCCACTGCATCTATTCTAACACATTTGATTTTGACTTTAGAGTTAACCAAAACACTAGAGATATCACCCGGGTGAAATCAATGCAGAACATTCCAGCATTTTAGTTTATTTGACACATCTATCAGCCCTGAGCTGATGAAGAGGCAGTAATATCTATTTGTAATTCTCCCCTCTTCTTGTCTCTGCACTGTCTCAGTGGAATATGCTCAGGTATGGGGTTCCAGAACGGCAAAGGCAAAACTTAGATTTGTTTCCTGATTGCAGAAAGAACTTGAGGTGTCAGTCTTGCACAGCAATGCAAGAAAATACTTTAAAAATAGTCTTTCCTTCCAGTGTGTAAACAACAAATAATAGGGTCTTCAAAAAGTTAATGAACCCATTCTCTTCTCTTTTCATTCCATTTTTCCATGGACCTATTGAAGACCCCTGAAGGGTTTTAAGTTCAGACCAAACTGAACTTAAGTATCACTGCACTCCTTGCTGTCTCTCTAATCTTAAACAAGTCGCTCAAGCCTGGAAAGCTGGACTGGCTTCTTTATCCATAGATCGGGGATCATCAGATTTCCACTGAAGGAGAGTTGAAGGATTTAAGGAAAACATGTACTTAACGAACTCAGCATAATATTTATGATGGTGTGGTCAACATGGTTTTTATCAATGTCAGAGAAATAATAGTGATGCACATTCATGATAACAGCTCCGTTTGCCAACCTGACCAAAGTTCCAGGGAATTTCTTCAAGCAGCATGGTCTTCATATCTTTGGCTCCTAAAGAGCCCAGACAGCACAAGTAACTCCATACAGCCATGTGGTTGTGAGAGAGAACTCAAGGGACCCTGTCCGGGTTGGAAAGGAGGTGCCACCACTTTTAAGTGGTGTCCTCGAGCAAGCCGATAGACTTTCCTGCGTCTCTGGTTTTGGTTTTTCCATCTGTAAAATTGAGATAACAGCTGGACTGACTCGAATGGGTTATTATGAGGATCCAATGAGTTCAGTCTGTAAACAAGTGCTTTAAAAAGCCCCCGGCACATGATAAAGCTATCCCAAGGTGTTCCACCAGGTTCCTGAGAAGATGGAGTTACAAGACAATGGTTTTTTTCCCCCATGAACTTTTCGAAGCCTCTCTCACATGCATTAGCCACATTAAATGAGACGCAACATGGGGGACTTCAATGGCCTTCGTGAATCTAAGTACAATGTTTAAGTACAAGATCTATCCCCACACAATGAAGGGAGTGGGAGCACTTGACCTGTTGATAACATCTCTCCGCTGTGGTGATCTTGTCATCCAGAATATCGAAAAGACGGGAAGACTCCGCTTTAAGTCGATCCTCAAATTGTAACTGAAGAAACTGTTTGAGAAATCCAAAATCCACTTGAAGGGCTTTAATAATCTAAAAGTGGAAACACATGCATGGTTACGATAGTTAGGGTTCTCTGTAGGAAGACTGTAACCCATTCTGGGCACAAAACAGGGTTAGGGACATGTCCTGCCTTTGCAGGATTACTTCTCAAACACCTTGCGCATTGGCTGACCCCAGTCGTTCCATCTCTGGGTAATCGGGCTCTCAAAACGACAATTCATCTGCTAGACTAAGAGGGGTGCACGGATACGGGAGAGGATGTTCCCAGCAATTTCTCCCTGTATAAAATAAAATAACTATGCTCACAACAGTTGTGTGTGTGTGTTTATAAACCCTCAAAGTTAATGCTCAAGATGTGGATTTCAGATCAGAACAGATGGGAAAGAACAGGCATTTGTTGAAAGCGAGGCACTTAGGGATCTAACCAGTGGGTTGAGTGAGAACCAATTGTGATATAATCAAAGCAGTGTATTTCTGTCTCCCGTCATCTATCTATGATGCATCCTCTAAATTAGATTCGCCCCTTCCTGAATGCAAACACTGGAAAATTCTTTGACCTTTCTGCTCATTCTTAGGAACAATGCTTAAAAGACAGCCTCCAGACAGCATTTGGAGCACGACTACTCTGGGTGGATCACTTTAAGCGTCATGCTAAGTGTTCTTTTTGTAGTCCAAGGTAAGCAGGCACTAGGAGTGCTCTCCTGCTGCTGCAGTGGTTAAAGTACTCCTCTGAGAACCCAAAGGCCAGGGGTTTGAGCCTACCGGGCCCTCTGCAGGGGAAAGGTGTGGCAGTCTGCTTCCACCAAGATTTGCAGCCTTGGACCCAATGGGGCCAGTTCTACTCTTTCCTTGTAGAATCTCTAGGGCTCAAAGTCACCCGGATGACAGTGGTTTCGTCTTTAGGGGAAAGAGGATGACCTGCTTCTGCGCTCCCTCACCTCCTCTTCCACACTCTCCCAGGGCAAAGCAAGAGCAGTGAGAGAGCACAGGTGTTCTTACCTGGTGGAGTGTCTTCACGTTGGGCTGGCAGCGGCTGGAAGTGAACTCCTTCTGGCTTAGGCACTGACAGAACGTCTCTAGATATTCCCATCACTGGGTCCTCCCGACAGAGGCACTTCAAGCCAAGGAGGTACCTCACTCTCTCGCTCTGGGTCTCTCTATTCTGGCTACTTGCTATTCTTTCTTTCACCTCTAAAAATCAACTTTTGCTAAGATAATTTAAAAAATGGTTGCCATGGTACATCACAAAGCATCCATAAATTTCACTCGGCTACAGAAGAGGAATGTGATTAGAAGGTTATCATGGATACACCAGCTGGATCTTGCCTGAAAGCAGAGAAGGCCAGAAAGATGTTGACTTGTGTTTCATTGACTAGGCAAAGGCATGAGCCTGTGTGGGTCATGACAAATTACGGATAACATTGTGCAGAATGGGAACCCCAGAACCCTTGAATTGTGCTCATGTGTAGACCAAGAGGCAATTAAGTTTGAACAGAGCCGAGGGATACTGCCTGGTCTAAACTCGGGAAAGCTGTGCATCAGGGTTGTATTCTTTCGCCATTTCGATTCAATGTGTACGCCCAACAAAGGATTCTCAAAGCTAGGCTCTATGCAGAACGTGGCATCAGGATGGGCGGAAGACGCGCGCACAAGCTGCAACGTGCAGACCGCCCAGCCTGGCTTGGTGACAGAGAAGAGGCCTTGGAGAACTTACTGATGAAGGTGAAAGACGGCAACCTAAAAACCTTCACTTCTGGACCAATACGCAATATAATGAACAAACGGAGAAAATATCGGCCTTGTTAAGAACTCCATTTGACTTGGATCCACAATCGACATTCACGGAGGCAGCGGTTAAAATGCCCAGTGATGCACTGGGCAATGATGCTGCAGGAGACCTCTTTAAGGTGGTCGAAAGCAAAGAACGCCCCTGGAGGACTCAGTGGGGCCGGGCTCGGGGGTTGGTATGTTCGGTCCTCAGACACGCGAAGGATGGCCCACGACCATGGAGACCGAAGAAGACGTCATTCGTTTGAAATCTCGCGTTGGGTAATCGGGTTAAACCAGTAGCACTGGGATGCTATAGATCTATCTAATTCATTTTTTTAAAGCATAAAAGAACACCTAAATAAATTGGCAAATGTATAGGAAAGGAGTCACTCTCAAAAGTGACTTGGGGGTGTGTAAGTTGGAACAACCTCCTGATAAGGCAGGGTCGTTCCAAAACCCGAATGCATCTAGCCCCTGACTGAGAAATTCCATACGTTTATGAGCATTTGATTAGAAATCATCAAAATCTTCATCAGTAAGAGGATGTCTTCCTTATCGACTGCAGCTATAACAGAAAACACACAAATAGGTGGCTGTCACAGATAGAAACGTATTCTCCCACAGTTCAGGAAGCTAGAACTCTGACTGTCAGAGGGCCAGCTCTAGAGGAAGGCTCTCTCACAATGTGAGCATGGGGAGGAGGTCCTGGTGTCCTTCCAGTGAGACGCCCTGGTGGGGCAGTGGTTACGAGAGGGGCTGCTAACTACAAGGTGGGCAGTTCGAAGCTGCAAGCTGCTCCTCGGGAGAAAGACAATGCTTTCGATGGGCTTGGACAGAGGAAGTTAGAGAGTCGCAGAAACACACAAAGACGCTTCTACCCTGTCTTACACGGTGGGTCACTATTAGTTGGCATTGACTCCGAGGCTGTATCTTGGCTTCGTTTGGGCATCCTTTCAACATCTGTGGGTACTGCATTCCTCGGAGATCTCCAAGTGCCCTGGCATCACTCCTCCCCTGGATCGAGGGGGTCACAACACAGAGACCCTGGTCGAAAGACATGCTTGGTGGTAGTGAGTCGCTATGACCTCTGCTCCCTTTCATCGCTTTGATATCTTAGATGACACTGGCTCAAGGTACAAATTAATGATGTGGATTGTCCCTGACCTCATTAACATGACTGCCATTAATCCTTCTTCACCAAGCTTATGGAAGTTAGGCTTGACAGTCTGTGATATCAGGTCGCATAACTGAGCATCGAATCCTGACACTTATTTTGGGAGGACTCGATCTAATCTACCACAGGGAGTATGACACACAGTCAGAAAACGTCAGGCAACAAGCGTGTGAGAAGAATCAATAAACTCTTCATGCACAAGTATTGGATGGTTTCAAATGATACTGTTATGGGAAATTAAAGCACACAAGAGCATCCTCTCCTATGTGTCAGTTTTGTTGATTGGGAGTTTTAGTAATTGCCGCACCAAGGAAACGTTACACTTCGTTATAAATAAGAAGGTGTGTGTGAGGGATGGGGGTGTCAAAGGAAATATGAGATAATGGCAAAACTTGACATAGCTGTGTGGTGTGAATCAAATGGCTAGTCGTTGTATTATTCTCTACATGCTGTGTATGCCCAAAGCTTCAAAAATAATTTTCAAAAAGAATCACAAATAGAAAGTGGCCCAGCTGTCCAAAGAATTCCAAAGAGAGTAACCAAACACTTCACTAAGCAAATGAACATGTGAGAATATGGCAGAAAGATAGGGACTAACATGTATCAAAAAGTCTAAAAAACACAACAACATCTATATGCTTGTTTGTCAATGATGCTAATGTCCTGCAATTTTTAAGGATTTCATCTCTATCAATGAGAGGGACATAAAGACAAGAAATGACCAAATTTAGCTCAGGCGTTTAGAAATGAACTCAGACTTACCTGCACTAGATGTTGGGTAGCCGAACTCAAGTCTTTCAGCGGCAAGATCTCACTGGCATCTGTTTGAGTAGCATGGTCTGTGGTGAAAAAGCCGATCTTTAAATCATCCGAAATGCTAAGTCTAGGGGAAAAAACACACAGACCGATGAAATGTGTTTTATTCACTAGATGATTTTAGTCACTAGGTAATTCTATAATAAATCGTGAATGCAAACATTTTTCAGTGAATTGGGTTAAAATGGAGAGATGCTAAGGCGCTGGGGAGGAGTCCTGGTAGAAGAGTGGGTGATGAACATGCATGGGGTTGCTGGCCACGCCAGCAGTTTGAGCCCACCAGCTGCTCGGTGGGAGAAAGACGAGGCTTTCTGCCCCTGTGAAGATTGACTGCAGATCGACTTCCTCCTGCAAGGCTGCTCTGAGTGGGAATCGACAGCACGGAGTGTGGTCTAAAAGCGCGTTTGAGAGAGGGAACCTGTGGGAGGGAGTGTTGACCAGCCTCTGCAGGGCTATCAGGTAGGATGCATGTCGGACATTGCTGTGCTGATACTACAAGCCTTATTTCATTTTCCGAGATATAAATCTGAGCACTGTCTCTTCTTACCCTATCTATGAATGAATGGGTATAGCAACCAGACATCCTTCAGCGGTTCTCCAAGCCTGGTATGAGGTTCAGGGGTGGGGGTGGGGGGTGTCCAGGCAATTTCAGGGAATGCCCCAGGTCAAATGTAACTCTTAAAACAAGATGAAGGGTTTATTATCTTTTCCATTCTATTACCAGGATCCCGTGGAATGTTCCAGAAGTTGCAGGTTTGGTGAATGCATGTCAGACCGAACGTTGGAGCAGATGCGACCATTCAGCAGAACTGCCATGAAGCCAAGCATTAAAGTGAGGTGCAAAAATGTGCAACAAGCTCACCCTTCCCACTGAAGTTTTGAAAAACCGTTCTTTCCCCCATAAATTATTATAGCAGCGATTTTTCCTTCATGAAGTTATTCTAATTCGGTCCATTATTGCTACTTTAAGATGAAGGGATAGACATGGGTTTTCCCTTCTACCCTTTTCGATTTCTCATATGGTAACTTACAGGTGTATATAACCATCATAAACAACATTTCTTTGAGGTCCTCAATCTTTTTTTTTTTTTTAATCATTTTATTAGGGGCTCATACAACTCTTATCACAATCCATACACAAATCAATTGTGTAAAGCACACCGTACATTCATTGCCCTCATCATTCTCAAAACATTTTCTCTCCACTTAAACTACCAGCATTAGGTCCTCATTTTCCCCTCCTTCCCCGCTCCCCTCTCCCTCATGAGCCCTTGATAATTTATAAATTATTATTTTGTCATATCTTGCCCTGTCCGACGTCTCCCTTCACCCACTTTTCGGTTGTCCGTCCCCCAGGGAGGAGGTCACATATAGTTCCTTGTAATCGGTTCCCTCTTTCCAACCCATTCTCCCTCCACCCTCCCTGTTTCGCCACTCACACCACTGGTCCTGAAGGGATCATCCGCCCTGGATTCCCTGGATTTCCAGTTCCTATCTGTACCAACATACATCCTCTGGTCTAGCCAGACTTGCAAAGTAGAATTCATATCATGATAGTGGGAGCGGGGAGGAAACATTTAGGAACTAGAGGAAAGTTGTATTTTTCATCATTGTTACATCGCACCCTGACTGGCTCATCTCCTCCCCGAGACCCCTCTGCAAGGGGATCTTCAGTGGCCTACTAATGGGCTTTGGGTCTCCACTCCACACTCCCCCCATCATTCACTATGGTAAGATTTTTTGTTCTGATGATGCCTTACACCTGATCCCTTCGACACCTCGTGGTTGCATAGGCTGGTGTGCTTCTTCCATGTGGGCTTTGTTGCTTCTGAGCTTGATGGCTGCTTGATTACCTTCAAGCCTTTAAGACCCCAGATGCTATACTTTTTGATAGCCGGGCACCATCAGCTTTCTTCGCCACATTTGCTTATGTATCCATTTGTCTTCAGTGATCCGTTCGACACATCGTGATCACACAGGCTGATATGTTCTTCCATGTGGGCTTTGTTGCTTCTGAGCTAGATGGCCGCTTGTTTACCTTCAAGCTTTTAAGACCCCAGATGCTATATCTTTTGCTAGCCGGGCACCATCAGCTTTCTTCACCACATTTGCTTATTCGCCTGCTTTGTCTTCGTGTATATAACCATCATAAACAACATCTCTTTGAGGTTCTCAATCTTTTTTTAAAAAAAGAACATTAAGGCGCCCTGAAACTAACAAGTGGATGACCTATTTCTTTAAAACCATCACTGCAAACCCTCTTTGATGTTCAAACTGTAGGAGTGCTACTGGAAAATCAGAATAAGCCAAGAACAAATACCGTTTCCCCAAAAATAAGACAGTGTCTTATATTAATATTTGCTCCCAAAGATGTGCCAGGTCTTATTCTCAGGGGACATCTTATTTTTCCATGAATATGGTACGCATTTATTGTTGAACAACAAAAAAAGGAAATTTATTACCTGTATACGGTACAGTAGTTGTCATCACAAACCAGCATAACCAGACCAACTGTGATCTACAGTATCAAATTTCTTGTTACTACCATTATTTCCATGTACAACAATCTATGGTACATTTACTCATAACCTATGGTACATTTACTCGCATTTCCTATCTGCTCCAGCTGCACTGCGGCCATCAGTGAGCTGCGTGGCAGCACTCGCTGCTATGGTCCAGAGTCCAGAGTTACGGTAGCTTCGGGAGGCCTTATTATAGGGGAGGTCTTATTGTGGGGGGGATGCCTTATATTTCAACGAGAGGCAAAACTGTAAGTAGGTCTTATTTGGGGTGATGTCTTACTTTCGAGGAAACATGGTATCTGAACCTCCTTCCTGCTGAGCTCCAAGCACAGACATCACAAGCAGGCACCAGAAGGCCAGTCCAGTTTCTGGTTGCAGTCTCTCTTCGTTGCCATCCAACTTGTCACAACCACCTCTTTCCAAGTCAGCCCAGAGCTCAGAGAGAGCCACGATCAGCGCGGAGTGCTGGTGCTTCCGGCCTGGCTTCTCGGTGACCGGCTGGAGCAGAAACTAGTGTGGGCACCCCATACAGTCCCTTTCTTCTTTGTGCCCTGCAGAGTTCAGAGGAGGGTGACCACATGCCCAGGGCCAGGGGCCACTCCTGTCGGGTCTACGTGTATCACAATGGACCTGTGCTGCTTAGCTGGGAATGTGGTGAGGAAGGCAGGGAGTCCTCCTCGGGGAAAGGTGGCACGTGGGCAAAAAAGCCTGCCAGGGGCAGGTGGGAAAGCATCCGCAGATGGAAGAGATCCCCTCTGTGACACTGGCTCATACTGAGCTTGGTGGGAGGCACCTGAGGGACTCCCAGAGGGGCCCGATAGAGGGCAAAGTCAGATGAGATCTCTAACAGATGGACAGAATTTCGACTGGGTCACTCTATTGACTCTATGCCACCTGCCAAACTCAGGCTTGGCTGACCTGTCAGTGAATACAAGTCCTTATTGTTAGGAGTTTCTTTCGACAGTAGCTGAAAACACCCTCGCGGAGACTCTCTATGACACACATGAAGTAAATGACGTACCTTAGCTGTCCCTTAGGAGTGTGCATATCATAGGGCTTCTGATGGCAGTAAGTGTGCTAATATTTAGAAGTTCTGCCAGTGCTGTCTGTCACACAGACAGACCTCAAAATATACTACCCGTTATTGTCCCTTGAGTTTGCAAACCCTTATATACCCATCAACTAGTCCAAAGGGGGTGTGTTATTCCAGGTTGATTAAACAAATTCATAGATACTCATATGTGTATAAGAAAGAGTCTTATAAACAAAAGCAATTGAATATTGAGAAAACATCCCAGCCCAGTCCAGATCAAGTTCATAAGTCCAATATTAGGCCATATGTCTGATACCAATCTATAAATTCCTCTTCAGACTCACAGAACACATGCAATGACACCGAATGCAGGACGATCACAGGCCAGTGGATGGGAAGTCTTGTGGATCCAGTGGTGTTGCAAGCATCTCAGCACTGGCAGGGATCTCCACGTGGCTCCTCCAGATCCCAGGGCTCTGGCTGCATCAGGATAGGTCCATGTGGCTTCTCCTCAGGGATGTCTCGCAGGGAGTGAGCAGAGAGAGAGTGTATCTCCCACCTCCACAGAGGAAATCCAGGAGTTCCCAGAATTCTCAGGAGAAGGCCATGCCTACACAGAGGCCTCATTGGCTATCTCCTGATTGACAGGCTAGACCCCACCCCTACAGTCTTAATCCTCAAACTGACACCAGATTATGTGACTACCGTAGGGGGTTTGAACCTACCCAGAGGAACCTGGAGAGCAAAGCCAGGTAGTCTGTTCCCCAAAAGTCACAGCTTTGAAAACTCTGTGGTGTGGGTGGGGTTCCCTGTGAGCTGGAATCCATGCCACCGCTACTGCTCTGTTGCGTGTTTTAATTGTTGCTGTGGTACTGTGTTTACAAACAGCACACTGTTTTCAGCATGATTGGGGAAAACCGGTCAGAGCAGCAGTCTAAAAGCCACTGTTGTCAAGTCCATGTCACCTCATGGCAACCCTAAGGGACAGAGTACAGCTGCCTTCGTCAGGTTTCTAAGGCTGCAAATCTTAACCGGAGCAGACTGCCCGTGCGTGCTCCCGCGGAGTGACAGGAGGGTTTGGACCACTGGCCTTCTGGTTGGTAACCCAGCACTTCAACCACTGGGTGGCCAGGGCTCAACTGAGGCAGGCTGAGTGCCAACTCAAGAACAAACTTCTTAACAGTCAAAAGCACGGTTGTTCATGAATCTCATGACCTCCCCCACACTCAGCAATAGGGTAACGATGACAGGTCCGTGGCAAACAACAGTATTATCAGAGTATCCCAAGGAGCTTCAGAAAGTTCATGGAAAAAAAAAAAGCCATTATCTTTTAATCCCATTTTCCATGAACTCCTTGGAGCCCTGGTGTTTGTGTTTCACGGAGAGTTTGAGTTTCGATTTGGTCTAATTCGTGGAGGAAAGCCCATGTTTTTCCCACTGCGGCCCTGCTGTTGGGAGAGGCAGTCTCCAAGGGCCCTGGCTTCCTCCAGAATTCTTCTTGGTATGCCAAGAATGCAAAGCCTTGACTCCTCTACCTCCAGGGATTTCTCAGTGTTGTGTTTGCAGAGAGAAATCTTGAAGGGTGAGGTCACTACTCTCTGAGGAGCAGTAGGCTTGCTTCTGCTTCCTATAAAAGAGGTGATGCCCCCTCCCTGGCACCCACTGCACTTGAGCTCAGGGCTCCTTTTATGGACTGGAATTTGTTGCACATACATGTAGACACCCATGATGGGCTTTTTCTATCTCCCCATATAAGACTTGGGGGACATGGGGAACCAAAACTAACCCACACGAAGCTCTGCCTACTATTTTTTGCTGCGACAATGATGTCTTTTGTCTCTGAGTCAGGAGTCTTGGTGCTTTCTGCCGACAACCATGAAACAGTAAGAGGCTGACTTGCTAGCACATAAGCAGGGTAGGATCTCAAACCCTGAACGGCTCTTGACCATGATCCCCAATAAAAGCTTGATCTATTGAATGTCTTTTCAAGTGACAAATGACAAAATGATGAGAATCACCATTTGACAACCACGACAGGAGTGGTTGACTTAGGAGAGAGCGGTCCGCGGTGGCAGAGGTTGGTCAGTGGCAGTTTGATGAGGAAAGGGGAATTTTGTAATACCTCCGCACAAAAGCATAATTTATGACAAAAAAGGAGGGTGGTAATTGTAAGGTAGAGAGAGCCAGGACAGGACAACACAAAAACAGCCTGGAAGAGTCTAAAGCACTCTCCCACTTGGGCATTAGGACCCAGCAGTCTGAATAGGAATCATTTGTGGAGCACCTGTAAGTACCACTGGGGCAATCACAGCACAGATTTGATAGGATTTTGAAGGAACTTCTACATTCTTTTCAGCAAACAACTCTTTGCTTTTTGAGAAAACGCTTTTGGCTGACCTAGCCTTGCTAGAGAAGAAATGGTGAACCTTGGTTCATTAGAGAAGTGCATGGCCCAAGTTCTAGGATGAACCGGCTTTTATCTGACCCACCAAGTCAGAAGGTTGGACACTGGGTTCTGTTGTGTTGCCTCCTCTCCCGCAAGGCACACCTGTGGTCTCAGGGAGTTCTCGGAGACCAGTTGACTAACGAAGAAAAGGTTCATGCCTACCTAGCAGATGGACCACCAAAGGCTAATAACTCAGTATTATAATCCTGTTCATGTTCAGACTGACCTTGAAGGTCGGCAATGAGCGAGAACTCTCCGCGTGAAAAGGCCTTTACATAGTACATGTGGGTGTTCACCCTCTCCGGACCCAAAGATGCTCAGAGGTTCAGGGGTATAATTTTAGGGCTGTTGCTAGAGGTTTGGGTGGATTGGCCAAGAACTTCCAAGGAACACAACCAGAAGATGGTGATCAGGACGTCTGCAGAAGAGTCTGTGGGTGAACCATTAAGAATGGGCCCCGCATCTACCCAGAAGAGACCAGAAACAAACCAAGGCCAGACATCTGTGCTCCAATGTTCACTGCGGCACAGTTCACAATTG